>NW_017309004.1:12748-26588 GCF_000935625.1 Nanorana parkeri
TTTAAAACTTTTTATTAATGATTAGATGACACTACTCCTTTCCACGTAACACTTGTCTTTATACAAACAGTTACAACTGTACACACACACAACTAAAGAGGTTTTCTACATAACGGCTTCCGAGCCGTTCACCAGCTGCCTGGAATAACACTCCTGGCAAGAATGACCAATGACAGCCATCGACGATCGTAAACCACGCCCACCTGTCTTTTTTAAACCACTGTATTTCCCACCAGCTCCAGTGCACAATCTCAGAACTACTTCTGGCTTGACAAAGAGGTACAGAGCCTCGAAACGCGTAGCCACAATGACCACTCCACAGACCGCAAGGTCCCCCAGCCTGTAGCTTACTTTTTAACCCCTTGCATAGCGACCACTGCTCCACTGTCATAACGGTGTACAGCGGTGCTCCTGCTCCCGATCAGCCGACGAGTGGCAGCCTGGCCAGCTGAGCTCTCATTGCACCTGACGGTGAGCGTCCCACTACACGCACAGTGTACTTCGCCTCAATTGGTCATCCAGCCACAAGATTCCCCTTCCAACATCCATGGACTGAACAGAAGCCCCACAGCCCGGAGCTCACTCCCACACAGACCAGCCACAGATTCCGCCCTGCGAGCCGTGCTGACAATTAAAGGCAAGATACCACCTCGTCTGTCCAAAAGTGAGTCTGCATCAATAGTTACACTATATCTTTTAACTGTTTAACTGTTAAACACCCAGTATTCCAGGGTTGTAGCGCTCCTTCTTTCGTTGTTTCAAGTAGAGGAGCTTTGCCAACTTTGCTCCACGTTTGGGGGGGGATTTCAGTCTGATGCTAAAAGGGTGAGATTTATCGAGAATAGGATCCAGAGCTAAATTAGAATCCCCGGCTAATACCTCTGTGCCCTCTATATGTGGTGAGAGAACTGCCAACAAATTAGTAAAAAATCGAACTTGGGCAGCATTAGGGACATAATACGAAATAAATGTAAATAACTGATCCCCAATCGTTTCCTTCACCAATAAGTATCGTCCTTCGGGGTCTTTGATTTCAAGCTGTAATTTAAAAGGTATATGCTTAGCAAAAAAAATGTATTGTATAATGATAGCCACCATTAAACCCAGAAGAGAAGAATATCTAACATTTTGCATGGAGTTCTGCTTTTAGGAGGCAAATGTTTATACGTTTTAAATATAAAAAGGAGGGAATAAAAAAAGCATAAATACATTGATGTCCTTATGAATTTTTAATTTGATTTTAAAATATGTGTAAAAGCACTTTTTGAAAAACAAAATGTCATTGTGAAAAATGTCCAAGGTGACCCCTGCTGCTATTTAACCACCTCCCGTCTGCCAAACATTCAGAAATGGCCAGAGGGAGCCTTCTGGCAGCAGGTGGGTGTCTTTAAATATCCCTTGTGCCCACGCCCGCTTGTGCATGCCTCCTGGCGCACACGAGCAGGAAACTGCTGGAATCTGAAACAGCCAGCAATGGCTGTTTATACACAAGTGATCCGGTGTCTGTAAAGATGCCTGATTGCTTGTATATTGATATGTAACAAGTGCGACATAATAGGCACAATCGTCATTTTTGCGCGTAGGTGCATCTATCGCATTTTTGCAAGAAAGTTGGAGAAATTGGTGGTAATGGGACAATGGGGCAAAGGTAACATTGGCCAAGATGGTGTAATCTTTTCCTGAAATCCAATTTTACCTTGTTTTGGGAGATATTATTATTATTAGTAGCATGAATAATGACTTACAATATAATAATACATTAATGTATTAGTTTTTAATATTGTAAAATATTTTGCATTGTAAATAAAATAATAATAATATTAATTCCAGCACTGAAACATCACATTGTAAGAGATGGAAGAATTGCAGTAATATAATTCTGGCATACGCAGTCAGTTTGTACATTTTTGAAGATCTTTGTGTGTTATTGTTAAAGAAATAGATTTTTTTATATATCTTTGAAAAAATAAAATCACCAAATTTACAATGATGCATTTTATGGAAAGTTCAGCTGGGAAAACAACTGAAAGTAGATGCAGAATGAAGAATCATATTCAGAACAATGAGAAATGTATGAGACTGAAGTGTATAAAAACAGAGAGGAGAGGAGAGACGATGACATTGTCACTAAGTTACTGTGGGGATGTCACTGATCAATGTTCAGTATCATATCACAGAATTCTCTACACAGTCCATGATATTCCGAATGGCAGAGATGTTTTTGCTTTCTATGTATATGAAGATCAAATTACTATCTCCATGTATTACCTGTAAAGGCCGGCTCTTCTGGATTGTCCTGTGGATGACATTTTATGTATACAGTACTCCGAGTCCAGCACAGATCTTTAATGTCCAGTTCGGGATCAGAGAAGATGAGGTAGAATTTTATCAAGATGGTGACCTGGTCATTGGAGGAATGTTCACCATACATACATCTACTACAAATTATACAGGAAACAATACCCGGACACTTTTCTGTAGGGAGTAAGTAGAATTTTACATCATCATTTAACATGTTTCTTTGTTCTTCTTTGAATTGCTTATTTAGTAAAATGTAATTGATGAAATGTTCAGGAACTATGTCACAAACAATGATTAGAAAATAAAGGGGTCATGTGAAGATGAAAATATAGGAGTTGCCTCTGACTCAGACAGTCAGGCAGATGTACAGTTTTTTCCAGGTCTGTGAGGTTAATAAAGAGCTGAAGCTGGAGGATCAACATGTTGGCCAGGGAACAAATATTTGCAGAGGGAGAGGTGTAAGTTTCAGCAATGTGATATTGATCTTTAAATCATAAACTAGATAATCCCTGGAACCATCAGGCAGGATGGCAGACTACTCAGACTTTAATGGCTGCTTATCTGTTCCAGGTCAGTGGCCATCTATGTACAGAAGCCAGGATCAGGATGACAAAAGTAATTTGGTAATATCAGCTTCCAAAATGCCTCTGCTTTTTTTTTACTCTAATTTAAAAAATCTGTCCCCAAAAACACCATTGTTGTCATGGTACAGTTCAGTAATTACTGTATATTACAATTACTACACGGTTTGCATTTACATTAAAATATAATATGAAACCAGTGTGAGTGCCGATATTCTGAATATTCACAGACACAGGGCAGCTTCTGAAGCTTCCAACTCAATGCAGACAAAGCCACTGATTTCCATCTCCTGTGCATTGCTGACCAGTAGCAGTATGCATGGGACAAATGGATACAATAGACATTTCTGAATGCAGTGAGTACATTTGGTTTCTCTGTCTTAGCAGTGTAGATTTATTGCTCTCTGAGCTTTTGGTCATTCTGGTCAGCACTGAATGTAACTCATTGTGCCTAACACAGTCTTCCTAAGGTTGCAAAATGTGTGTCTCTTCAGCTGGCAACTTTGAAGACAGTTCTATGAAGTTCTACCAAAAGCCAAAATGTAAAAATAAAATATGTATTAGGGTTATAGAGTAATTGTGTGCAGGACTACTAACAATGATGTCATAGTATAAAATATTGTGATGGTCATTATTATTGATACTACACCACCTCTTTCAGTACTCGCTGGCTGTGGCAGTGGAAAGTGTGAGAGGACATAGAATTTATACTGAGGCCCTGAGATATAAAATGCTGAAAAAGCCTGGAGAGCTATTGAGGACAGAGTAGATTCAGAAAAATGAAGGTTAATAGGTAATTCCCTGCACTGATGTCCCCTCTTCCCTGACATCTTCTATTCACAGAATTGGTCCCTAGAAATATACTGACTATGCTGAATGTTCTCCTGCTACCGGCCCTCAATTTAGACATATTTACTGTTAAGATAGTTGACAATTGCTCTCTGAGCTTTTGGTCATTCTGGTCAGCACTGAATGTAACTCATTGTGCCTAACACAGTCTTCCTAAGGTTGCAAAATGTGTGTCTCTTCAGCTGGCAACTTTGAAGACAGTTCTATGAAGTTCTACCAAAAGCCAAAATGTAAAAATAAAATATGTATTAGGGTTATAGAGTAATTGTGTGCAGGACTACTAACAATGATGTCATAGTATAAAATATTGTGATGGTCATTATTATTGATACTACACCACCTCTTTCAGTACTCGCTGGCTGTGGCAGTGGAAAGTGTGAGAGGACATAGAATTTATACTGAGGCCCTGAGATATAAAATGCTGAAAAAGCCTGGAGAGCTATTGAGGACAGAGTAGATTCAGAAAAATGAAGGTTAATAGGTAATTCCCTGCACTGATGTCCCCTCTTCCCTGACATCTTCTATTCACAGAATTGGTCCCTAGAAATATACTGACTATGCTGAATGTTCTCCTGCTACCGGCCCTCAATTTAGACATATTTACTGTTAAGATAATTGACAGACAGGAGGTCACCGGGAGGTCCCATAAACATTTTGCTATGGGACCCCTTGATTCATAGTTATCCCCCTGTCTCTGCTTTTTGCAGTGTTTCAGTATTTAGGCCTGTCTGCTATTACTATGGTATTAGGGGGTCCAGAGAATTTCAGTGATAATGTGAGATGTGTTTTGAGCATAATGCTTTAAACTTTTCTTTGAAAATAATGCGGTGACATGGTGAGAACAAAAGGCAAAGCCCCCAGAACAGACGTTCCACCCCCCAATAAAACCACTAAACATATATTTTTTAAAGTAACGTTTTGCTGACAATGAAAATGTATGCACAACAGCCAATCAGCACCCTATTAGGTACACTGTAAGGGAAATACAATGAGAGGAGGTAGGTTTACCTGATAAGTATAGGCTGACAGCCTGCTGATGGGAGAGCAGAGTAACACAGAACAGGTTAGACCTGGGAGCTGGATCTGCAGAGTAAGAACCATACTGAAGCACACTGGAAGACAGAGGTCCTGGAAACTGGATCAGGATCACAGTGCAATAGAGACCTAAGAGTTCAATCAAGACTGAGCAGAGTTGATGCAGAATCCCTCAGGACTCAGAGTCCAAAAGACAGCCAGTATTCACAAGGAAACCTTTATAGTGATTTGGACTTAGCTGTGTGCTGACCCCAGTTCACAACCCCCAGGTACACCCTGCTCTAGGCACCACAGACCATGATTCAGAGGACACTAGGAACAGTCCAGAGGTCAGGCTGGTTCTGGACATTGAAGGTCATGGTACAGGCCAGAGGTCAGGGGAGGCAATGGACAAAGGATTACCAGGATACAAGACAGAGGTTTTGGCCAGAAGCAGACAGAAACAAACCAGAATGCTTAGCAGGGGCTCAGCAGCTATCTTGTAAAAATGTTATTTAGACAGTGACAAAATGTGTCTCTCTGATTGGCTGCAGGATGACAGGGAGAGATGAGATAACACCAGCCACGTATGCATGTATCCATCTAAGCAGGCTCCACATGATCAGTTCTATCTTCTGAGCAGATTAGAGTTTGGGCATAGCTGGCTGAGCATGCTCGGTAGAGCACCTTGAGGCAGCATGGAGTTAGGGCATTGCTCCACTCCTACAATGCTTCCAGAAGGCTGGCTCTGGTCCTGGTCATTTCCTGTAGTGAATCTGCTCTTTTTAACAGCATAATGATCTTATTAATGTCCTGGCATGAAGATTAGGGGTAGTGGATGTCACATTTTGGGTAAAGTACTGCAAGGCTATTTGCTTTCTACACTTCACTCAGATGATTTTTTATGTGTTTTTGGCATCTATATGAGGTCATAGTGACACCATGGGGATCACCCGGGCGCTGTTATCATATGTATGTGCTCTACTCAATACACAATAGTCTCTGAACAGTTTATGGTATTGGCACTACTTAATAATACTCTATGGTTTTAAAGAAATGTCATAGCTGAGAAGACCCAGGACAACCCAGGATAACTTGTAGGATCAGGACATAGATACCTGTTATTTGCATTAGACGTGGTCTAATAACCTCTGTGGTCCATGTCTGCAATTGCCGTGCAGTCAGGATGAAAGGATATTATTTAAAAGCAAATTGATTTGTTTTAAATGTTAGCAAAAATACAATGTTAATAAAAAGTAAGTGCCACGGAATGACTGTCATAGGAATATGTAGTTCTGTCCAAATGACAGATAGTAGAATTATTTTCTATAGATAAGTGAGTAATCTAAAACATTTATGGCCAATAAATTGCATATAAGGCTTCATAATGGGGACATTTGATTTTTAGCGTTCTACCCCGATAGACTGCATTGAGGTCGAGTTTGAATACAAACTTTTCCCATATTCGAAAGTTCGTATTCGGCTCATCACTACTCATGATATCCATTGGAAAGATATCCTTTGAAATCTTTTTCACTCTACAGATAGGAAGTAAAGGGAATTCTGCCTAATGAGATAAATCTAGTTAACCCTTTCCTACATTTTCCAAAAAAGTTCAGAAATAGACAACTGTCAATCTTTTTGTAATTTATATATTGGTAAATGTATGCAATAACAAATTGTTATATTATTTATTTAATTTGATTTATAGTTCTGTGGCGTAACTAGAAATCACAAGGCCCCATACCATCATTTTGTATGGGGCCCTATGATTTCTAGTTACGCCCACCTCTTATCCCAAACAACACACCTGAGAGTGACCCTGCAGAGCCCACCATAGACCCTCTATGGTGGGCTCCGCAGGGTCTCAGGTGGGCTGATCAAACCCTCCTACCTGTCAGTCCCGATCGCTTTCCTCCTCCTCCTCCATCGCCGGGCCCCGCCTCCTCTTTCGCTGCCGACGCCGGTGTTCTATCAAAAGCGCCGAATTGTCGAGCTCTCTGACTGGGTATGTCACATCTGGTGAAAGCCCTTGCTGGGCCCCCATGTGCCCTGGGTCCTATGGCAGTCGTCTGGGTTGCTATGGTGATTGTTTGGCCACTGTTACAGTTTTTGCTTGCCTTTATAACAAAATAAAAATAGGATTATCTTTGTTCATCAAATTAAAGCTAAATAAACGGACTGAATAGGTAAGTTATTAACTTAGATTTCCTCAAGCTTTACACATGAGTCAGAACTGATTTTTGAACATTCAGTCATCACTTATTGAACATGAATATTATGCTGCTAATTATTAATAGTTCTAAAGTGTGAGACCAAATTTTGTGGACCTATGTGTGTAGTAACCTCCAATTCTTTTTTTGCCTTTACAGTTTTCATGAACAAATGCCTGTAAATGTTTTGGCTTTTCTTTCTGCTATTCGCAACATTAACCAAAATCCTGAAATCTTGCCCAATATTACTCTGGGATTTCATGTTCTAGATTCATGTTTACATCCTACTATGGCTGTAAGGAATGTTCTAAACATTTTAACTGGACCACAGAAGACAGTCCCTAATTACTCATGTTCTGGAGAAGGTCAGCTGGTGGGTTTTATTGGAGATCATTATTCAGTGACAACAATTCCAATGGCACAAATACTTGGAATCTATGAATACACACAGGTAGGTTCTATGACTTTTATCTTTGCCGTTAAGACCACCCTGTAAAAATTAATAAAGTGAAGCCACAATGAAAAACATTAATTTTATGAAACTGCACTTCAATTATCCTGAGTAGTAACTGTTTTTTGCATGAAACTCCTCCTTGTCCCCCTATATTCTTATTAGAATTTAAAGGACAATGGCATATTTAGTACTTTATCCTTAATTAACTTCCTATACCCCTGACTGCTGCCCACCGGGAGAAATAATTCCTCTCAATTCACACAATCTTCACTGCGAGAACCTGCTCAGAACGGCACAACCTTCACAAGCAAATCATCCTGACCAGTGTTTCCTCTAATTTTATTATAGAAGTTGGGATTTTAGGTGGGCACACTTGCTAATCTTGGCAAATCCATAATAGAGAGAATATCAGCATTTAACATGCTACTACTGCTGAAAATTCTATATACAATACACTTCTTTCCATCGCTGCTCATTACACTACCTACCTAGCGGTTAACCATATGGAGGGTGTACTCTTTGTAGGAATATTAAATGCGTGGTATGTTCTATGTATGACTTTAAAATATATCTTTTGCGAGGATTCATTAATTATGGCTTTCCGAATTTGTCGCCATTCCTGCACCACTATCGTATGCGTGTCTTCTATGGTCATGTTCAGAAATTCTGCCCAGCGTTGAATATGGGATGGTATAGAGTTAGAGGATTCCAGTATAAAGCTTGTTATAGTCCAGGTGATAAGAGAGAGGGGCATCTTTACCTCGGGGGAGGAGAGTAAAGGTTTGATATCTGAGTGGACTATTTCTGCCAGGGTGGAGTACGGTGACGGGAGATGAAGTGGCGTAGTTGCATGTACGGGAAAATATGGGTGGCGGGGAGAAGGGGTTTGAGTTTGGAGGTCTTGGAAGGTCTTGAGATGTCCTTGGGAATTAAAGAGATCTTTAAGAACCGAGATAACCTTGGTCGCCCATGTTTGGAAAGCGCTAGAGTCAGTACCCGGTTCGAAAACCGGGGAGGATCTGAGGGGGCATCAATGGGGAGATTACAGTGGGCAGATGGAAGACTTTGCTGATTTCTCTCCATGCTAATCGGATATTATCTCTAATATGCTTGGGAAGGAGCTTCAGTGGGGTGTTCAGGATACCAGGGAGTGACCATGGTTTCATGAAATGGCTCTCTAGAGGGGTATTGGTGAAAAAGGTAGTATCATGTATCCAATCCCGTATATGATGGAATAGGTTGGCTAGATTGTATACACTAATGTTCGGGAGATTAGTACCTATATTCCTTACCGGCTGTTGGAGTTTTTTGAAGGCTATTCTTGCTTTTTTTCTCTCCAAAGAAAAGTTGAGAAGGCGCTATGGAGGATTTGAATATTTTTGTGTTTCAGAAGAAGGGGTATAGTCTGAAGAGGGTAAAGTAACCTTGTGATGCTAATCATTTTTATAGGATGGCATCTACCCAGGAGGGAAATAGGATAATCCTTCCAGGTGCGCATGTCAGGTGTGCTATGGTTCTGAAAACTTGGATCACAACTGCGGAGGTATGTCTCTGCCCAGGCTCTAGGTTCCCCCTTGAGATACGAGATTAGGGTAAGTACCTTTATCCGGTCCGAGTGGTATGTACGTGGCCGTAGGTTGAACATCAATTTACATTAATTAACTAACTGACGATAAGTCCTCCTATCTCCTGAAAAAGGTTCAGGGGGGCAGACCTTGGGCTCTGGTCCCTCTCGGGGAGCGACAGCATTTTCATTTTGGGTAACAAGGTTACAAAGCGTCTGGTTCTCAACTTGGAGCTCCTGCATGGAGTTGGTTAGGGTCTCAACCCTCTGGGAGAGGGTAATAAGGTGTTTAGCGAGCTCCACTGGATCCATTCTGGGGTTCCACTATTCTGTCTGGTCTGCTATGGTTCTGAAGACTTGGATCACAACTGCGGAGGATACACCACGATTATGCGTGTAAAAGGAGACGGCTTCTCAGGCAGGAGTCAATGGGAGCATAGTCAAGCATAGTCAATATGGAAGCAGTAAGTAGGGTAACTTAGGCAACAATGAGCTATATGTTGTACTGGAACACAGTCTCCCTAGAGTATGTAGATCAGTCAATAATAGGGGTAAGCACACATATACTGATTGTATGTAATAGGTACAAAAAGAGCTCCTAGCACCAGGGTACTTGTGGTTTCAGGCTAGTGGGAGCAGAGGTTGTTCCAGAGTTGAAGGAGTAGTGGTCTGGTTCCTGTTTGGCAGCAGGGAAATGCAGAGGTGGCTTGGGGCCCAGGAGACAGCAGGCATTCTGACCCCAATAGTGGAACGCCATGCTATCTCGTCTGCAGTCTTAAATATGTGCAGGAAGTGGGTGGTGCGTGGAACGCAGTCTGTGCCCTCACAGTCCGGAAGCCGAGCGGCGTCCGCGTTCCACAGTGGAACGCAGAGCGGGTGTCCCTGAAGGAGGTGGAGCCGAAGCGGCACCGCGATCAATGGCCGAATGAAGCCGGCGGTTGCCGTTACAGCGCAATTCTTGGACCATTTTATTTATGATTGGTTTGTAGTTTAAGGCATACCAATCTCCAGCAGAGTGAGGAATGGAGATCCCCAGGTAGGTGATGGAATGTTTTTGTATTAACAAAGAGGGGTGTGTGCGGGAAAGGGTTGCTATAAATGTCTTGTCCTGAGTTAAAGGTAGGAGTTCGCTTTTGGTGACATTGATTCTGAGGCCAGAAAAGGAGCCATAATGGGTGATGTGATCAAGGATTTTCGGGATTTGGGTTAATGGATCAGATAGGAGAAGTAGGATATCGTCTGCAAATAGGGCCAGTTTGGTATCATAGGGACCGGATTGGTAACCATTAAAGATTCGGGTGGATGTTAAGGATTGGGACAGGGGTTCTATAGCCAAATTGAATAGGAGTGGGGAGAGAGGACAGCCTTGACGGGTTCCCTTATATAAACACACGGAAGGGGAAAGGGTCAATGAGGTATATATCTGTGCAGAATGAGAGCTATGCATAGTAGAAATGTAGTTCAGAAACATCGCTGAGAAACCATATCTTTTCAAAACCAATGAGAGCCAAGACTACGTTGTCGAAGGCCTTTTCCGTGTCCAAGGCCAAAAGGGTAATTGGACCGGGAGAGGACCCCGACAACCGTATTCCCTCCAAAGCAGTAATTTTTTTCCTGACATTCAATACAGCGTATCGACCAGACACAAATCCCGCATGGTCTGGTGAGACAAGATGAGGCAGCACGGGTGCCAATCTATTGATTTTGGAAAGCAGTTTGGCATCAAAATTAAGGAGAGAGATAGGACGTTATGAGCAGGGGTGTAACTAGAAATCAGAGGGCCCCATTGCAAAATTTTCCCCCGAGATTTCTAGTTATACCCCTTGCAGAGCCCACTCGAGATCCCACCTGAGGGTGACCCTGCAGAGCCTACCATAGACTCTCTGGGTTGGTCGCACTCCATACCTCCTCCGTCGCCGTGCCCACCTCCTTCTTCGTCACGAGGCCCGCCTCCTTCTTTGTCACCGGGCCCCGCCTCCTCCACTGCCGGTCAGAGGTTCGCGAGGTTGATGAGGTTGACAGAACACCGGGTCCAGCCTGCTCCACCGCCGTTGCTGGCTCTCATTGACTCTTCAGACACCAGTGCAAGCCACAAGCAGAGGATCCCATAGCGACCCAGGCGGCCCGCACGGCATCCGGGCCCAATAGCGACCGCCTGAGTCGCTATGGTGATTGTTACGCCACTGGATATGAGTTAGGGAGAGTGGGACCCTCCCCCTTCTTAGGCAGTAATCTGATGTAGGCAGTACTAAACGTGGGTGGGTAGCAACCCTGGTGTAGAATATGATTAAAGAGGGATACCAGGGTAGGGGAAATGTGTTTGTTTATGGACTTAAAGAATTCGGCTGATAAGCCATCAGGACCAGGAGCTTTCGAATCATGGGAGTTTTGAATAGCTGCCTGCACTTCCTGAAGTGTTATTGCAGCATTCATTTGATCCAAGTCTGCAGCGGACAAGGAAGGCAAGAAGATGGAATCCAGAAAAGAGGACCCCGCGGTGAGGTTTCTGGTGTCCGCTGCATACAAGGATTGATAAAAGGTACGAAATGTGTCACAAACCATATTGGGGTCCGCGGAGGTCGCTCCCCTGTCATTTACGAGAGTTAGTACATGGGTTGGAGTGTTTTGTCCCCTGATTAAATTTGCTAATAATTTTCCGGATTTGTATCCAAATTTAAAATATTCTACCTCTTTGTGGGAACGAATTTGGAGATCATATTGGGAAATCCAATGGTCACATGTTTGCTTAGCTTGAGTCCATTTGAATCTGTTGTGAGGGGAAGGGTCCTATCGATACACCAAGTATGCTGTTCTGGCCGCCTTGCACACCTCTACATACCTCTGTCTGGTCCGTCTCTTTTGGGAGGAGACATAAGCCAGAATCTCAGGACAGCCTTTGCCGCCTCCCAAAACAGAATAGGATCTTCAATGTGCATAGCATTATCAGAAGCATAATCACTCCACCACGAGGCTAGATGTGCCTGAAATATATCATCAACAGCTAGATAAGACAGGAATTGCCACACCACTGGTCTGGAGGGTAGGCCCAAATGTTGAATGTCAACCATTACCGGAGAGTGATCTGAGATGACCATATCCTCTATAGTCATAGATGACACCTTTGATACCAGGTTAGGTGAGATGAGAAACAAGTCCAGGCGTGAGAGAGAGTCATGGGCATGGGAGAAGTGGGTGAATTCACGAGCCAATGGGTGAATAAATCGCCAAACATCTACAAGGCCGCCAACTTGGATCATGGCTGAGACATTTTGATCTTGAGCATGAGTGGTATTCGAGTCCTTAGTGGCATAAGTCCTTTTTAAGGCGGTTCCCATATCGTCAGAGGTGATAACATGACAATGCGGTCATAATAGACCAAAAAAAGACAAAGTTGAGTCGTTACCGGTGTCCCAGTGCTCCAGGAACAACTGTGGATCATGGAACCCACTATACCTTGGAGTGAAAGGTGTGACCCATTAGTCACTAGGATTTTGAAGAAAGTGTCGAGAGAGGTCTTCATCCACATGGCTGGATAGGTACGTTTGCTCTTAACTGGCAGAGCAGAGATACTTAAATCTATAGACAAAGCAAACATGAAAATAGTCATGTATTAACATACCTGTCAGGGACTTCCTTTTTTCTGGATGGCGGTGTGCCATGATCTGGCCATCAGCGTGGGGGAAAAGGGAATCCCCTTGAAGAGCCATGGTGATGACGGAGCTGATAATTTCCGGTTGCTACGCAACATGTACAGTGAAAGAAAAAAAAACTGTTGAGGATATATAAACCCACGTATATAAACCCACCTACTAAATTCTATAGTAGACATCATTTCCTACTGAAACAAAGAGTATGGAAATATAACACAGCTAAAATGTATTAGTTGAAAGCCTGGTGCCATTAAAAGCACACCTGATTCTCAAATGGACTCTTAGAGCATATTTATAATTTCTAAACCCAAAAAGAAAATATCATATATTCCAGCTTACTCATCAATAAATGTAAATGCTGTATCAGTTTTCTTGTGTTTGGCTTTTTTGCTTCATCTTCACCTGGTGATCCAGCCAGTAACACAATTATCTTAGGGTGGCTCAACCCTATAGAGGAGCAATAGAGAAACCCTTGGACAGCAACATTGTCCCCCTAAAGCAGAACTCCTGCTAAGACTTTGTAACCAGTTACACCAACAGTTTTTTTTTTTTTCATTTGGAATAAAGGTTTTACAAAAATTAATACATTCTGACCATTTTAAGACCAGGTTTCAGTGATAAATGATTTGTCTGAACCAGCCAACATCCACTTTTGCTGGACAGCTTGGCCTGTTAAAGGAAGTTGAAAAATAACAGGATTACTGGCCAGATCACCAGGTGAAAATAAAGGAAAACCCTTAAAAAATAAAACTATGTTGCAATATATTAAAAACTTTTTGTTTCTGGGTTTACACTTTAATGACCAAAGTGCTGACTAAGAAATTAGCTATCCCACATTACACAACTATTTAATCAATCATCCCACAACTTATGCACTTCTGCACCTCTGAGATCAAACAGGAGGTCTCTTCTAATTTCAAAATATGGCAGGCACTTAAATCTCCAGCAACGTAGAAAAAAGACATTTATTTTATAAAAGACAAATCAGAACTCTCAAAATTACTAAAGGGGTTATTCACTAGGAAACAGTTGGGCAGAGGTAGCTGTCACTGCTAGCTCCGCCCAATTGTTTTTTTTTTTTATTATTTTTCTTCTTTTCAAAATATCTTAATTTTTTTTACTTTTTTTTATTTCTGATCATTTTAAAAGTAATTGTTCTACCTTTTTTGACATTATTTTCACTTATTTTCTATTCTACTCGGTACCATGGAGGT
>NW_017309004.1:27145-27643 GCF_000935625.1 Nanorana parkeri
GAAAAATAATGGTATTTGTGTTGAATATACATTATCATTTGCAACTTATATTTATAATGATCACATTTATGCACAGCACACTATACAAAATGACATTTCTGTTATTGAAGCCTCCAGTGCTAAAGTAATTGTATTCTGTGGATCTTATATCAGTCACAATGCATATAGTAAATATTTCGATTATACGAATGCTTTCTATGATAAAACATTTATTGTTCCTCCTCTGAGGCATCTTATCTTTTCTACATATATTCCAGAAGCTGACTTTAATGGCAGCTTGTCTATGGAATTATCCCCTTTATTCTTCCCAAACAAAGACATTTTTTTTGATGGAATTGAGAAGACTTAATAGGTAAAAGTGATAGAGATATTTCAATTATTTAAGCTCCCAGCTAAAAGAATTGTAGCAATGTTTGGCTTGTAGTGGAATTGTCACGGGAGCCAGGAAACCAGACCACACAGAAACGCAGGTAAAATAAAGTTGTTTATTTAAAGGAA
>NW_017309004.1:28515-38493 GCF_000935625.1 Nanorana parkeri
TTTGGAATTATCATTCAAACTTAGCAACAATTCAGCAAGCCTCCCATGAACCATACCCAGGTATATTTAACTGATTACTACTAGCAATGGGTTGAACATACCTCAGCCACTTCTTTCTCTTCATAAATAAATCAGCTGGTCTATTTTCTCTATCCATACCAGACCCTTTTAATCAATGAAGTTCTGCTATAGTTAAAGGGGACCCCCACTCCCACATACAAACAACACAGGGTCCCTTCCAAATTCCATACCAGGCCCTCAGGGGGTTGTGTGGATTTTGAGGGGGAGCCCCACGCAAAAAAGAGAAAAAAAAACTTTAAGGTTAAATCCAACACAAGTAACATGGGGTCCCCCACAAAATCCATTACCAGCCCCTTTTATTCTGAGCATGCAGCATGGCAGGCCAAAAAAGTGGAGGGATGAGCATGCACCCTCCAAACCATAGAAATCCTCATGAGCCTCAACACATAGTGGTCCCTTATCAGAGGGTGATTTTCAAAAAAATCTTAAGATGTCCAACATGGAAAATGTATACTGTGCCAAATCTTACATTATTTCCACACTCCCCTTGAAAAAAATATTATGATCGACACTGAATGGAAAAAAATGGTACTTACAAAATGATGGGCAGAGAAGAGGAATACAATGGTGAAATGTTACCTCAGTGGTCTCCGGTTGTGACCTCTTCCCCCTTTAAGTTATAACCATTTAAAGCAAACACAAAACATAGAAGAATGGGGTTTTGATGAGAGGTATAACAGCAACGCTTATTTCAATTGGTATAAAAAAAATATGTATTTTCCATATATTGATTATAAAAACATGTATACAATTTCGTTGAATAAAACCTAGATCAATGACATCCTAGGCAAGAATATAAAACCAATTGCATCCTAACTCTCTATATATTCACTCCAATTCATTTTGTTAGTCATATATGTTCAATTGGGAAATCCATATATCCGGTCCCTACGCGTTTCACACGTTGTAAGTGGATAATAATATCAAATAATCATAGTGGTAAAATGGGTGAACAAATGCATTGAGAGTAGGTAAAACATAATCCTACTTCCCCGTGTTGTGTTCTCTTATTTTAACTGGTGTTTACTCCCCTCTATATATCTCTATAATGTGCCCATCTTAATATCCCCATAACACCTCTAGATACTCGAGGGAACCAGTGGAGCCACATATGGACAACACTGATGGGGATTTGCAGTGAAAATGAATTTGGCTTGGCCCCAGGAGAGGCATTTACATGTGTGGGAAGGGAAAAAGAGGTGTTATGGGGATATTAAGATGGGCACGCTTGCTCATTCCTGAAGCGCCCTCTCTCGTGGCCCCAGGGCTCCCAAATTGACTCCTGGATGGAGTGATCGCGCTGGGATTTCGATCCCTGTCTGCACTCGATCTATGGAACCTTACTTGCATCTGGCCATCCCATCGGGTGGTAAGCGAGAGGTGATTGGGTGATGGGGGGTGACGATGGTGGTGGGGGCCTCTCTGTCCGGCTGAGCCGCCAAGAGCACATTCCTTTCTGGTGACCAATTGTGGAAACTTTAAAATAAATGTATGTATTATATCACTCAGATGAACTAACTTAAGATTATATACATATATTTTTTGTTAGACAAATCCATGTTCCCCTGAGGAAGCAACGTGTGAAACGCGCAGGGACTGGATATATGGATTTCCCAATTGAAGATATATGACTAACAAAATGAATTGGAGTGAATATATAGAGAGTTAGGATGCAATTGGTTTTATATTCTTGCCTAGGATGTCATTGATCTAGGTTGTATTCAACAAAATTGTATACATGCTTTTATAATCAATATATGGAAAATAAATAATTTTTGTTATACCAATTGAAATAAGCGTTGGTGTTATACCTCTCATCAAAACCCCATTCTTCTATGTTTTGCGTTTGCTTTAAATGGGCAGAGAAGAGGAATCTAAATGTTGTATGTCACTTGAACTCCTTTACTGACAAACCTACTTATATGACTGCCTGGGAAGAAGGTTTGTGTCAGCAAGCTCATACAAAGTGGATTGTTTCTGCGCATGCGTATGCACACGTGTTTTACAATATATCTTATTGGACTTTTTCAGAAACACATAGATTTGCAATAGAGCCGTAGGTTTTTGTTTGTTTATTGACAGAGAGCTGGTCACACAATGGACGGTGACTTCTAAACAGACCAAACTGTTTTTTTGACAATGGTGTGGCCACCCTGTATTGTTTCCCCATTATTCATATCACAATGGGATGGTGATATAGGGAAGCTTTGTGTAAACAGTCACACCTAGGCTGGTCAAGATTGCATCAACTTGACTACTGATGGCAATTTATGATACAATGCTGCCACCTAGAGGTGGGAAAGTGAAATGCATGGTATTGAATTTTTTAAGTTTTAAGGGGCGGCACCTCCAAGTGGGAGGCCAGTTTCTCTCAATAAAAAGACAGTAGCTCAAAGGCTGAGGAGGGCTTCACAAGACAAGGGTTTGACGAGAGGACATCACTCTGACCAAGGGAGGGCACTCTAATACAAAGGATTTATCAGAGACTGCAACGAGAAGCCATTTTCCTCCAAACGCCTATGTGCCAAGAAGTCCGGTTCATTACGAAATTTAGGAATCTGCAGCTTGAGCTAAATACTATTTCAGTGTTTTGTCTCTTAGAAAGCATCTCAGATAGTGTAGATTTTTTCAACTTAGAATTTTGTATTCTTTTTCTAAAAAGAAATACATAGTAAACAAAAGAAGAAACAAGGGAAAATACATGTCTTTGTCCTCATCATACAGGTTGCAGAACCTTGGTTGATAACAGTAAGAGTACAAATAAGTATTACAAGTACAAAGCATTTATTATAGAACTTGCACCATTATGATATGTATAATGATACATATAGTATACACATATAGTATGGTATGAAAATATAGTGAAATAAAAGTGCACCTAAGACATCTAACTGCTGGTAGTTGTTTTCTTGTTGCGTAACCAGAAACCCTAGGTCATAAGCAGTTAGTGGCCACTACTCAAGTAAGGGTTCCTGAGAAATCGGTACAAAAAACCTGTAGGAGTATTGGCTTGAGGTGGGCTGTAGTATGACTAAGGCATAGGCGAAAGACAAGAGGGGGGAGGAAGGTAAGGTGTTATCTCTCAAGAGTACAAAGTAATAGTCTTTACTATAGCACAATGAGGTTGTTTCATATATGAGGTAACATATCTATCGGAGTCCATCCTAGAGTTCGGTTATGTGGTTGGTGGTGGAACCCGGAATTATTACTGTGCCTTATTGTTCATAAACACCAGCCAGGCCTCCCATCGGTAGTGTAATTTAGATTGTTTTGTATGCCAGCAGTTTTTTGTGTATATAGTAGGTTTGCACACCATAGATTGTTTCCTGTATAGATGGAGCCATAGGTGTTTCCAAGAACTAGCGATGAGATGTCTGGCTGCAAATAGGACATGCATGACAACTGAACGATAGTTTTTAGGGTACAAATGTATATCAGCGTTTAATAAGGCTAATTGTAGCGAAGAAACGGTAAGTATACCAGTTATAGTAGCTATTAATTTGAAAACCTCCTTCCAATAACTAAGTAGATTGTTGCACGACCAGAAAATATGGAACAAGTTACCAAGTTACAAGTTAGTTGTTTGAGAAGGGAACATCATGGAGAGCCGGAATGGGGTGGGATACCATCTAGTTAAAATTTTATTGGATATTTCCCAATTTGTAATGCATTTATGATATAGGGTATTGGCTTTAATGGCTCCTTGCCATTGTTCGTCAGTTAAGTTTATGGATAGATTATATTCCCATTTAGTCATATACGGAGGTTTTTTAAAGGAGGAGAAATTGAGTAAAAAACTGTAGCAGGAAGAGATGGTGATCTTCGCCGACGCTGGAGATGATAACAATGTCCACAGTTTTTCAGGAACACGAAGATCTCCTATACGGTTGGAACCATCATTTTATTTTGATCCATTACATAATTTTTATAGTAATCCTGAATTACTGGAATGCCCATCCCTCCTATATGTTTAGGTTTCAGGAGAATTTCTTCAGCACATCTTAACTTGGAATTAATACATATTTTTTTTTTAAATTGAAATGTTAAACATTTGTCAAGGTCAGGGGTAAGGTGCAAAATAAGTCTAAAATGTTTGTCAGGATCACCATTTTGTAGGCTACTAATCCCCTGTGCCAAGACTGTTCTAGGGTTGTTAGCTGTGTCAGCTCTTCTTTTCTTCTAAATGATTAAATCAGTGGTTTGCAACTTTATGAAAAAAGCAAGGTAGAAGAACTTGTGAGTTCTATACCTAGATATCTGATACTAGGGGAATACCAAAAGAAAGGGGTAGAATGTATGTCTGTAAAACATTTTGTATTCCCTGAATAATCCCAATATTCAAAATCTAGCAGGGTTCTTCACAAAAGGGTGAAAAGTTTGGGGAAGACAGGAGAAGTGAACAATCTAGGACAACATCGCTGAACTGGAAAGTGAGCTGAATTGGAGAATTTCTGTAAATCTAATATTTTGGCCTAGATTGTTCACTTCTCCTGCCTTCTCCAAACTCTTCCCTTATGTGAGTAACCCTGCAGGATTTTGTTTAATTAATGAGATAGACAGAGAGAGTTTTGATTTCCTAAAAGGGAAAGAGCTGGTTCTGTTACAGTTGAGAAAATAAGGTCACCAAATAGACTGATTTTATGAGTATAATCTCTGAGGAAAAAACAGCAACATGTTTTCTTGGCACACTCACAAGCTAGCATGTAAAAAAAAAACTTGTCTCACACTAAGGTTAAAAGCAGAGGTTTGGATACACGTCTTCTGCAGAAAATGTGAAAGCCGCACAGCCGCGCCAATGCACCTCTTATAGTGAGGTCCTAACTCTAAACTATCAGAGTCTCCATCTTGGAGCACATGGGGCAGAAGATAAAATTGGGTGCAGGTTTGTCAGGAGGAAGCCCAACCCAACTTAAAGGCACAGAGATGCACAAAGGATCCCGCACATCCCAATGGCAGCTGAGACCCCCATGCATCACTGTACCAGATCAGCCAACCAAAACAGATGACAAACGCACTCATCAATTCGTCACCAGCTTTACAGCAAGGTGCACACGGAATGGGCTTTAAACAGTCAAACAGCAAAAAGTTTTCCTGGCACACTCACAAGCTAGCATGTAAAAAAAACTTAGCTAACACTAAGGTTAAAAACAGAGGTTTGGATACCTATTTAAAGCCCATTCCATGTGAGAGTTAGGACCGCACTATAAGAGGTGCCTTGGCACGGCTGTGCAGCTTTCACATTTTCTGCAGAAGTCGTGTATCCAAACCTCTGCTTTTAACCTTAGTGTGAGACAAGTTTTTTTACATGCTAGCTTGTGAGTGTGCCAGGAAAACTTTTTGCTGTTTGACTGTTTAAAGCCCTTCCGTGTGCACCTTGCTGTAAAGCTGGTGACGAATTGATGAGTGCGTTTGTCATCTGTTTTGCTTGACTAATCTCAGAGGGAGACACTGCTAATCTGGCTGTTAGATTGTACACGTTCTGTTAAAGGCTCCATTATAAGGGCAAATATTAATTGAGATAGAGGGCAGCCCCGAATCTTGCCATTTGTAATCAAAAATATGTAGAAAAATTTGTGAAATAAAATTCCTGAGGCATATACTTGAGCTGAATCCATGGATTTCAGATCTAAAATAGTTGAAAAGAGGGATCCTATAACACCACATTTTTGGAGGACATGTTTCATATAGTCCTAATGGATCCTGTCAAAGGCTACTTTAAGAATCTATTGTCAAAAACAAGGATGGGTACATTTTCAAATGTCTAATGAAATGTAACAGCCTGCATGTTACATTGAGTGCCTTTGATAAATCCAACTTGGTCAGCTTTAATAATTTATGGGAATTTAACTAGTAGATGTATATTGACCAAGGCTTTAGAAGAAATCTTAAGGTCAGTATTTAGAAATGATTTCCCTGTGACAGATTGCTATTCCTTTTTTAACACAAGTTTGTTTTTTCTTTCTATATTCATGTTGAAGTTGCATCAATATTTAAGAAAAGTTAAATATGCATTTGGTTTAAATGAGCCGGCGCCATTTTTTAATGACTACGGAGAATTTGTTTATCACTACAAAATAACAAATTGGATACATAAGGATAAAGAGACTATGATTTATAACGATGTGGGAAATTTTACATCCTGGGCACCAGAAGATCAGCAACTTCAAATTAATACTAACGCCATAACATGGAAGCTTGGTGATGAGGTAGGTTCATAATATAAACTTGGATCAATAATAAGGATTAGGCCATTGAGCCTAAAAGATTTACTAGAAGAAAAATAATTGAGTAGAGAATTATATGTGTGATTGTACATATTCATATTGTACGGGTTCCATAAGCATAGCTAGCAAATTCTACACTAATGTCTCACACCAATATACTTCCTATGTACCAGAGCAAATTTCACATTTCTGCATTTTTTTACCTGAAAAGTTGCTTTGACTGATATCATGTGGAGATCAAAGATCAATCAACAATGTAATAAAGTTACATTGTTCTTCTGAAAAGTTCTAACCAACACTGTTTAGAGGATCAATATTTGACAGCAGCCACTGCAGCTACTGGTGTATTACTCAGTCTGGGCCATCCTCTTAATTGCTGGCAGGAGTAGTGGAAGAAAGGGGCAGGACATGCTATATATGCGCTGTGTACTTCAGTAAAGTTTTTTGGTGCATGTCTATGCTGGCAATGTACATTATCCCCAGCTGGCAATGTACCTTATCTCTCTGGACAATTCTATTATAATGTTTCCTGTTTGAACATCATTCACTTAAAGAAATTGTACAGATATTAACATTTCACCTAAAAATGATTAATTCATGAAAAAAATACAATGACTAATTTCTATGGAATACGATAATTGACTTGCAAAGCATGGTCGGTGCATGTGTGGAGCACATTGAGCACCCCAAAAAAACAAAGCCCTATAAGCATATCATAAAATAATAAAAAAACCAAAATACCACCTCTGAAATAAAAGCCTATTTCTTAAAGGTAAACCTTGCTGCAAAACAAAGTTTCATTTTATCCTAAAATACACTCCTTTCTACATACAAAAAAATAACCACAATATTAATGAAATCACCAAAATAATTCCCTCTAAAACAAAATTACACTTTATTTAAAGTGAAGCCTTTGATGCAAAATAAAAAGCAGTTCACCTAAAATAAACAGTTCTTCCAGCATAAAAAAATAAACCCCTAAACTAAATTAGAACACAATATACCGCCAATACAGGAAGAGATAGTGATCTTCGCCGAGGCTGGAGATTATAACAATGTCCACAGTTTGTCAGGAACACGAAGATGTCCTATACGGTTGGAACCATCATTTTATTTTGATCCATGAAATAAGTTTTATAGTAATCCTGAATTACTGGAAGGCCCATCCCTCTTACGTGTTTAGGTTTCAGGAGAATTTCTTCAGCACATCTTAACTTCTAATTAATACATTTTTTTTTTTAAAGTTTAAATGTTAAACATTTAAAACATTTGTCAAGGTCAGGGGTAAGGTGCAAAATAAGTCTAAAATTTTTGTCAGGATCACCATTTTGTAGGCTACTAATCCCCTGTGCCAAGACAGTTCTAGGGTTGTTAGGTGTGTCAGCTCTTCTTTTCTTCTAAATGATGAAATCAGTGGTTGGTAATGAAAAAAGCAAGGTAGACGGACTTGTGAGTTCTATACCTAGATATCTGATACTAGGGGAATACCAAAAGAAAGGGGTAGAATGTATGTCTGTAAAACATTTTGTATTCCCTGAATAATCCCAATATTCAAAATCTAGCAGGGTTCTTCACACAAGGGTGAAGAGTTTGGAGAATACAGGAGAAGTGAACAATCTAGGACAACATCGCTGAAC
Source organism: Nanorana parkeri (assembly GCF_000935625.1). NCBI lineage: Eukaryota > Metazoa > Chordata > Amphibia > Anura > Dicroglossidae > Nanorana > Nanorana parkeri. The sequence goes on from NW_017309004.1 coordinate 36,458, forward strand.
TGCAAAGAGGTTTGGATACACTATAAGAGGTGCCTTGGCGCGGCTGTGCAGCTTTCACATTTTCTGCAGAAGACGTGTATCCAAACCTCTGTTTTTAACCTTAGTGTTAGACAGGTTTTTTACATGCTGGCTTGTGAGTGTGCCAGGAAAACGTTTTGCTGTTTGACTGTTTAAAGCCCATTCCGTGTGCACCTTGCTGTAAAGCTGGTGACGAATTGATGAGTGCGTTTGTCATCTGTTTTGCTTGACTAATCTCAGAGGGAGACACTGCTAATCTGGCTGTTAGATTGTACACGTTCTGGTAAAGGCTCCATTATAAGGGCAAATATTAATTGAGACAGAGGGCAGCCCAGAATCCTGCCATTTGTAATCAAAAATATGTGAAATAAACTTCCTGAGGCATATACTTGAGCTGAATCCATGGATTTCAGATCTAAAATAGTTGAAAAGAGGGATCCTATAACACCACATTTTTGGAGGATATGTTTCATATAGTCCTAATGGATCCTGTCAAAGGCTACTTTAAGAATCTATTGTCAATAACAAGGATGGGTACATTTTCAAATGTCTAATGAAATGTAACAGCCTGCATGTTACTTCGGGTGCCTTTTGATAAATCCAACTTGGTCAGCTTTGATAATTTATGGGAATTTAACTAGTCGACGAATATTGACCAAGGCTTTAGAAAAAATCTTAAAGGTCAGTATTTAGAAATGATTTCCCAGTGACAGATTGCTATTCCTTTTTTAACCCAAGTTTGTTTTTTCCTTCTATATTCATGTTGAAGTTGCATCAATATCTAAGAAAAGTTAAATATGCATTTGGCTTAAGTGAGCCGGCGCCATTTTTTAATAAACACGGAGAATTTGTTTATCACTACAAAATAACAAATTGGATACATAAGGATAAAGAGACTGTGATTTATAACGATGTTGGAAATTTTACATCCTGGGCACCAGAAGATCAGCAACTTCAAATTAATACTAACGCCATAACATGGAAGGTTGGTGATGAGGTAGGTCCATAATGTAAACTTGGATCAATAATGAGGATTAAGCCATTGAGCCTAAAAGAGTTACTACAAGAAAAAGAATTGAGTAGAGATAAATCATTTTTGCACATTTTGCTCATAGAATTATATGTGTGATTGTACATATTCATATTGTACGGGTTCCATAAGCATAGCTAGCAAATTCTACACTAATGTCTCACACCAATATACTTCCTATGTACCAGAGCAACTTTTACATTTCTGCATTTTTTACCTGAGAAGTTGCATTGACTGATATCATGTGGAGATCAAAGGTCAATCAACAATGTAATAAAATTACATTGTTCTTCTGAAAAGTTCTAACCAAGACTGTTTAGAGGATCAATATTTGACAGCAGCCACTGCAGCTACTGGTGTATTACTCAGTCAGTCTGGGCCATCATTTTAATTGCTGGCAGGAGGAGTGGAAGAAAGGAGAAAGGGGCAGGACATGCTATATATGCGCTGTGTACTTCAGTAAAGTTTTTTGGTGCATGCCTATGCTGGCAATGTACATTATCCCCAGCTGGCAATGTGCCTTATCTCTCCGGACAATTCTATTATAATGTTTCCTGTTTGAACATCGTTCACTTAAAGAAATTGTACAGATATTAACATTTCACCTAAAAATGATTAATTTAAGAAAAAAATACAATGACTAATTTCTATGGAATACGATAATTGACTTGCAAAGCATGGTCGGTGCATGTGTGGAGCACATTGAGCACCCCAAAAAAACAAAGCCCTATAAGCATATCATAAAATAATAAAAAAACCAAAATACCACCTCTGAAATAAAAGCCTATTTCTTAAAGGTAAACCTTGCTGCAAAACAAAGTTTCATTTTATCCTAAAATACACTCCTTTCTACATACAAAAAAATAACCACAATATTAATGAAATCACCAAAATAATTCCCTCTAAAACAAAATTACACTTTATTTAAAGTGAAGCCTTTGATGCAAAATAAAAAGCAGTTCACCTAAAATAACCAGTTTTTCCAGCA
>NW_017309004.1:38652-79399 GCF_000935625.1 Nanorana parkeri
ATTCAAAAGCTTTGCTTTTGATTGGACAGTAGCTACAAGTAGCCACTGATCTAAAAATAACCACAAAAAACAAAAAATATATATATTTGTAATAAAAATAAAGATGAATAACTCCCCTATAATGACAAAAAAAGACACCAAAGGGGTTGATTGCTCAAAGAGTTACCAGAATGAATGTACATTTCCCTAACTGACCCTAATCTCTCCCTGTGTAGTTTGTCAGCTTCTCCTATCCTTTCCCTACAGCTGAATCCAATATATAATAGTTTTAACAAAAAACAAAAAATATATATATTTGTAATAAAAATAAAGATGAATAACTCCCCTATAATGACAAAAAAAGACACCAAAGGGGTTGATTGCTCAAAGAGTTACCAGAATGAATGTACATTTCCCTAACTGACACTAATTTCTCCCTGTGTAGTTTGTCAGCTTCTCCTATCCTTTCCCTACAGCTGAATCCAATATATAATAGTTTTGCATGGTTGAAGAATTTTGCTAGTTTTTCGTTTAGCCCACAGGAAATAAATCTATTAGTGTGTGGCCAGCTAAAGGCTGATGAGAAATAGTTCAAAGTTCAAAGGCCATGCAGCGCATTATGATTTGTAAACATTTCCTGGGTCTCAAACTCATGATAAGATAAACCTGAACCTCATTCCATGGGATATGATGGACCTTTTCAAAATGATAATAAATCTGATTTTCAGGTCCCGGTATCTCGGTGCTCAGATCCTTGTTTACCTGGAACAAGGAAGAAGTTTGGATCTTCAGTTCATGAATGCTGCTATGAGTGTGTCCCATGTCCAGAAGGAGAGATATCCAACATTCCTGGTAGACTTTGTATTGTTTGTTTGTGTTTTGTCTGTTTTTTTATTACAATTACATGACTTTGTATAAATACTTCCGGACTTTACAGTCAATAATAAACAGAAAATGAAACTCTTCGGGGATCTGAATATTGTGACAATGACACCCCATCAACACACAATTTCCTCACACTATACTTTCTGCTAATCCCTAATACAAAGAATCAGCTCACTTCTGCACCTTCCAGGTAAATGACTTGCACTACAAATTTACTAACAGTGAATGGGAAAAGTATGTCCATTGCCTCATAAGGGTTCAGTTAGCACCACATAAACCTTTGTGTAAAGTGCTATCTGGGTGGTATCTGGGTGGTGGGGGTAGCTGCAGAAGATGAACATTGTGGCAGTGGGCAATCCTGTCTTTAGGTAATTGGGCATCACTCATCATTATTATTGTTGAATAGTCATCACTGGAAGATGTAATTGAGATTAGATGTATGTACATTAGGGGTACTATGCCCTTATTCCTTCATGTCGAGGGGTGGGAAAACTGTGGAAACGCTTATAAATAGGGAAAAGCAGCTCCCCCTTTGCAAAGCACTTTATCTCCATGTTAATGAGGAGAAGGGCCTCATCCTCACATCCCTGGCAGGTGGAAAGATATTATTTAGCGGTTATATTGATTCCACTACTAAATAAATTACTTCTGGCTGCATCAGCTGGAGGATGAGCCAAACCAACACTCATCTCTTACTTTATTATAGACTTCTGAACACAGGATCAAAGATCAATAGATAATAAAGAACACACTATATTTGCTGTCAACATTTCACATATATATTTCTTCAAGTTGAAGGTGTGAGGACAAAAAAAGCCAAAACAGATACAGTACATCTCTGCAGTACATCTCTGTGTTTTATCCCTTTAAAGACCCTGAAAGTATAGAAAAATACCTGCTGATCAGCCAGAAATTGTCTCAGATCCTGTATCAGTCCTGCCAATGTCTCTATTGCTTATCAAACCTACTCCCTATCATATTCTCCACATCATAGATACAATTCATTCGGTAATTCAAACATAAGAACCAGGAGGACAAATTGAACTTCTTGAAATACCACAGTAGGTGTGAGCAGGGAAGCTCTGATATTCCTATAAAATGCTTTCAATGGCGTATAAAGAAAACAACTATTATATGACAATGTATAATGCTATGTGTAATGTTGGAGAATACAGACTCACAATGCACTGATGGAAATCCAATTGCTAACTGTGAGGCAACACAAGACCTTTTTCTCAGACACTTTGACAAAGGTGCTCATTAGAATGATAAAAAAAATAGTTTTGTTTGGTTTAGTTTAGTTTCGGATTTCATTTATTTCGTTTTTGGAATTGGGATCCTATGTGTTTCGTTTCGGGAATCGGATTCGTATTCGGATCTGATTCGGAATTTGTGTCGGATTCGGAATATGTATTCGGTTCGGTTTGTCATTTCTGGTTGCTGCGCTCTCGTCTTTACAATTAAAGGGATATTAAAATCCTTCTCTTTATTTGTTTTTATCCGTTTAAATGTTAACAGTGCACGCACAGGATTTGAACGAAATTCGTTCCAAATCCGCAATTTCGGATTCGAAATTTCGGATTTGGGTGCTTTTGGATGATTTCGGATTTGTTATATTTCGGAAATTCGGATGCTCCGAATCTACGAATTTCCGAAATTTCATCCGAATTTTCGATTCGGAACGAAACTAATTGCACATGTCTAGTGCTCATTATGTTGGTATTTTTCTCCCTGCAGACAGTGAAAACTGCATGAAATGTTCTGATGAAGAATGGCCAAATGAGAAGAAGGATCGGTGTGTTCCAAAATTGGTGGAGTTTCTCTCCTACACTGATGATACAATTGCTGCTGTAATTTCAGCAGTCTCCATCCTCTGTTGTCTTCTGACTGGTGTAATATTGGGGATGTTTATACATTACCAGGACACGCCCATTGTTAAAGCTAATAACCGGAACCTGAGCTATCTTCTCCTGGCCTCCATCATGCTGAGCTTCCTCTGTGTCTTCTTGTTCCTCGGCCATCCAGTAGATGTAACCTGCATGCTGCGTGTAACCTCTTTTGGTGTCATCTTCTCAGTTGCCGTCTCTTCTCTAATTGCCAAAAGTATCATCGTGTGTATTGCTTTTAAAGCCACCAAACCTGGGAGTTCCTGGAGGAAATGGATGGGAATCAAATTGCCGAATTCTATCTTGTCTGTGTTGTCAATGGTGCAAGTTATAATCTGTGTCACCTGGTTGGCTATATCTCCTCCCTTCCAGGATCGAGACACTCACTCTTATCAGGGAAAGATCATCATTCAGTGTAATGAGGGTTCAGTTATCGGCTTCTACTCTGTCCTGGGATATATGGGGCTTCTGGCAGCTGTGAGCTTCATTATAGCTTTTTTAGCCAGGACATTACCGGACAGTTTTAATGAGGCCAAGTACATCACCTTCAGCATGCTGGTGTTCTGCAGTGTCTGGATTGCCATGATCCCGGCCTATCTGAGCACCAGAGGGAAATACATGGTGGCTGTGGAGATTTTTGCTATAATGGCCTCAAGTACTGGACTCCTTGGCTGTATATTTTTCCCAAAATGTTACATCATTCTGTTCAGACCTGATCTGAATACAAAAACAGGCTTGCTTGAAAACAGAGGATAGTTTTTTTTATTACTTTGATGAGCTTCTTAAATCAAAATATAATCTATAATTACAAGAAATTTTTTTTTTGCATAAAGATCCTTGGTCTTTGCAGTTGTGATGTTTAATTCCTTCTTGAGAATAAAGAACAATAATTTTTTGGATGTTTATTGTAAGCACACTTTTCTCAATATACATGCAAAAAGAATAACACAAAAAACAGCGCCCTCTCTTCATGTAGTAACATTTCTTCTATAGATTGTTGTAAAAGAAAGAATGATACTCACAAGAATCCATCTGTGTAAAGCATATATAACATGCATTCATCAAGATCATCAAGATGCCAGTACCATACAACTGATTGGACTTCAGAGTATCACACGAAGCAATAGATATGGCTATGTTGACGCATTTCAATGGCTAAGCCATCTTCTTCAGAACCGAGTGCATAATATGATGAATATATATGCTTTACACAGATGGATTTTTTGAGGAATAATCCTTTTTTTTAACAGCAATCTATAGAATAAATGTTACTACACGAAGAGAGGGCGCTGTTTTTTGTGTTCTTCATTTTGCATGTATTCTGAGGTACCCCAACCTGAGACTGAACAGCAGCCCCGTCAGAGTATTATTATTGAATCTTTGATCAGGTCAGCTGGCCTGCATGGAAGAGTGGCCAGAAAAAAAGCCATTGAACAACAGAAACAAAAGTAAGCAAGCACATTTGTTGTTTGCCAAAAGGCATGTGGGTGACTCCCCAGACATATGGAAGAAGGTACTCTGGTCAGATGAAGGTACTCTGGTCAGATGGGGCTAAAATTGAGCTTTTTGGCCTTCAGGGAAAATTCTATGTCTGGTTCAAACCCAATTCCTCTCATCACCCCAAGAACACCATCCCCACAGTGAAGCATGGTGGTGGCAGCATCATGCTGAGGGGTTGTTTTTCATCAGCAGGGACTGGCAAACTGGTCAGAATTGAAGGAATGATGGATGGTGCTAAATACAGAACAATTCTTAATGGAAACCTGTTTTAGTCTGTCAAACATTTGAGACTGGAACAAAGGTTCACATTCCAGTAGGACAACGACTTTAAGCATACTGCTTAAGTAACACTCGAGTGGTTTAACAGGAAACATTTAAATGTATTGCAATGGCCTAAACAAAGCCCAGACTTCAATGCAATTTAGAATCTGTGGCATGACTTAAAGTTTGCTGTGCACCAGTGAAACCCATCCAACTTGAAGGAGCATTTGTGCCTTGAATAAAGAACAAAAATCCCAGTGGCTAGATGTGTCAAGCATATAGAAACTTGCAGCCGTAATTACTAACAGGTGACTCTACAAGGTATTGACTTTTGGGGTGAATAGTTATTCACGCTGAGGTTTTCTGTTTTTTTTGTCTTATTTCTTGTTTGTATCACAATACAAAATATGTAATCTTCAAAGTGGTAGAGGTGTTGTGTAAGTCAAATGTTGCAAATCCACCCCCTCCCAGCAAAAATGAAAATCCATGTTAATTTCCAGGTAATAATGCAACAAAATAGGAAAAATGCCAAGGGGGTGAATACTTTTGCAAGCCACTTTAAATAGTAATCGTTCAGGCTCTGTTTGTATGCAGCCCCCCCAAAAATGCAAAATGTTCCTTGATCCTGGTTAAGCACAGTTTTATACCTAGCAGAGAAGCCAATATGCTCCACTTGGGAGGAGTGTCGGGGTTGCTGTTCTCCTTTCCAACTACCTCAAGCTTTACAGGGTGTTTTTTCATGACGTTAAAGCCATTAGTGCGTGGCCCCACCAATAAATACACTTCCTTTAAAAAGATTATGTGGAGAACAGCAAGATGGCTTCCTTCAGGAACCTCAAGCAGGACCAAATCAGAGATTGCAGCTTCAAGAGATTGACTTCTCATCAGCAATCTACTGAATAATAATAATAAATATTAATGACACAAAAGAAGTCAACAGGCCTCCAAAGATTGCAAGTACATTGTGGAGTCCTTAAATCTATCCCTATAGGGATATAAAGTGAAGTTAAAATCAACACACATAAAAATCATATCTTTCCATTGTGATATAACTGGGTGGAGAAGAAGATTTGGTCCTATTTTTGAGGCATAATAAACTATTGTTATTTCAGCGTCGTGAAGGAGCACTGTGAAAATACAAATCTCCCTGATAAGTCATGGAGTGGCAATTAAAATGAGTTGTGTTTAAAACCTATAAGGATCCCATTATGTTTATGAACATTGATGGCCATGTAAATATGAGGGAATTGAGCACACAAATATTTAGGAACGGAGGATTGGGAAAATGTGTTTCTTGGAGGCGCACAATATCTGCACAAGTTGACTGAAAGAATTCTAAATATTCAAGTTTGTTTATTTCACAAATGAAGGCCTTCTACATTTAGACTGCACACTTGAAGAGCCGTAGTTATGTAAACAATGGGGGTGCTAAGCAGGAACATCAGACTGCAAGATGGTGAATAGCCCTTTGGTTACAATTCATCTGGCTACACACATTTGGGAGGCAATGAAAAAAAGAAAAGTAAAGCAGAAGAAGAAATATAAAGATTGAAGGGTCTATATATTATCCTTCCCTGTCCAAAGTGGGGTCACAATGACTTGATCACCTGCGCAGCATGAACCAAAATGAAAAAAAAATTAAGAACCTCACCATGCAGTGGTTGTGTAGGGAAGATGTATGGTAAGTGTATTCATGCAGTATGAAACATCTTTATTTGTTAGGCATAAGCATGGGATGCCTAAGTAGTCTGGGGATGCCTGAGTATCACAAACAAGATGGCTCCCACAGGTGACAAGATCCATAACAGGAAGAAGTTACATATATCAAAAATAGAAACAGGTGATGTAGTGAGAAGCAAGGACTTATGGTTAGGACTTTGTACATATAGAATTTGGGATAAAGGCAGAATGAAGATAGGGGGCTTAGATAGAGTGGTACGAAGCATCAGAGAGGTGCTACAGAGCATTCTACCCATCCTTCTAAGTCTTACTAGCCGAGTAACGAAGGTCATGATAGATAGCTGAACATATGAAGAAGGTGAACAAAACAAAGAAAGGTAAAATAGAGGAGGCATTCTGTAGGATATAATAGTTGCCCGGTATAAAGGGAAAGTTTTCCTGTATATATGCATGATAAAAGAGAGGAGTGTGGAGCTGTGGGCCAGACTTTCAGCAGCTAAGAGATGATAAAACAAGTCCAAGCTTTAAGTGCAGGATCAGGTTACAGATGATTCAAGCCACGCACAATAGACATAAAGAAAATCAATAAAACATAAATGTCAGTAGTGGTATTACTTAAAGTCTATGTTGCAGTATATAGAGACAAAAAGGAACAATGAACATGGTAAGCGGCATTCCACATCGATCCATAGCATGAGGTAATAACCATTTATTGGTTATCATGAAAGGAGCCACAGACTGTGGGTATGGATCTCAGCAGTAGATATGTGCACCAGCAAAAAAATGGTTTCGTTTTAATTCATATTTTTCCTTATTTCACGATTCGGGTCTGAAAGTCAATTCGTTGTGGTATTCGGATTCGGACGAAATTCGTCAGCAGTAGTCTGTATGAATTTTCGGTTTGTTCCATTCATTCGTTGCAGCAAAGTGACATTGGAAAAAAAAAATATTCTCTTTGCTGCAATGAAAATTTAGAAATTCGGATTCGTTTTCATTCGTTGTCTCTGTTATTCAGAAATTCGGATACATCCAAATCTCCAAATAACAAACATTTGTCTGAAAAAAATAATTTTTCCGAAACAAATCGCACATGTCTACTCAGCAGTCACAATGAGCTTTCATCCTGGGGATCCCACTCTTGGGATAACCTTGACAGCCAGTGCATGAGTTTCCCCAGAGGTGCCATGATCTGAATCACTGCGGGTTCTTATTGCTGTTAAAGATGTAGGAGGAGGTTGAGTAGCAGGTGAATGTGTACCTATTAGGCCCAAAGTGGCAACACTGAAACTCCTAAAGTGATGTGCAGTCCTAGTAGGAGAATAGATGGTGAAAGGTAATACCCCATTAATAAAGTATCTGATGGCTGTTAATTATGTTAAGGCGCAATTTCAAGGTACATCTCTGTAAAGGTGCCCATACACTGCACGATTATCGTACGATAATCGTATGCGATCGGTTTTTCGTACGATAATCGAGCAGTGTGAACGGAGACGTGCAACCGTTTCTACTGTACGGTCGCATGTCTTCTGTCGAACCAGCATGTTCGAAAACCAGCCGGGAATCGTACGATTCTCGGCTGGTTAGAACGGTGCTCGGAAGACCAATGCCGAGCGGGCCGGTGTGCGCACGCGCACACTGCCCGTTGAGCATTGCGGTCATTGGAAGCCCGCCCCTCAGGGGGGCAGGCTTGCGATGATCGAGAGTGTGATCTGCCTGTCCAAGATAGGCAGATCGTACGTTTTTTAATCCCTGTACAACCATCGCAAGACTAAAGTCTTGCGATGGTTGTAGAGTGTATGGCCACCTTAGGATGTGGAGGGTGCTAAGTCCATACAAAACTTAGTATTCATGACCTTGGAAGGTAAGTGTAGCTTGTGTAGACCATTGCCTATCACACATTAAAGGGGTTTCCTTTGTGTTATAGTATAGGAGCTTCACTATCATGTCTGAGGGTCACTTGAGTTTTTTATGAACTCTGTGTACTCCTTCAACCTACAATCAGTTTATGGGGATGTCAGGAGTGAGCCCCTGAAACAGAGTCACTGTGGCTGAAAAGAGATCAGTGATGTTCTCCATGAGCCTGCAAATCCTCATGTTGGAGCTGTAGGAACAGTTCTCTGCATCTTCAATCTTGGAGTGATGGAATATCTTGTCATCCTGTAGTGCCTCTAGATCATGGCTATGATTAGCAATTGCCCCTGTAAGGTCATCACACTTATCTTTGAGCACCTTGGTACTCGGTCCAATCTCCCAAATCTCCTTGAAGGGACAATTAGTAATATGCTTTGATGTGGAATGCAGAGCTCTCTAGAATATGGTGTTAAACCTCTGAAATGAAGCAGAGAATTACATATACAAATATTTGGATCACCAGCTTTATGATCGTCTTCCAGGTTACCGCTTGAAGCAGAGGGGACGTAAGTCAAAACCACAAGCTAAAGGAGCCAGCATCATTTTGACCAAAGCTCAAGCCAGGGCCTCAGCAACAGGCTTATTTTTGGGCTTACGCCTTCCATGGGCACCTGAATGATGCATGGTGGATGGTAGTAGGCAGGGGCATATCTGTCGCGAGGCAACCAAGGTGTTTGCAGCGGTCGGCAGATTCAAAGGGAGCGGCAAAAATGCCGGAGTCTCAAATTACTGGCCTGCGGGCCACTTGCAGCCAGCTCAGAAGTCAGGTACGGGGTCACTTACCGCATACCTGACTTGCGGGAGCAGCTACACGGTCTGCATCTCTGTCGCATGCAGACTGTGTAGCTGAGTCTGCGCCGGCACTCGGATCCTTTCGGCCAGGGCTCTTTCAGTGAACGCTGGCCGAAAGGATTGTGAAGGATCGATTGGGAAGGTCTACAGCAGACCTTACCAATTGACCACCGATCACCGGGACCGACGTGCCACCTCACAGCCTCCTCCCTGCAACCAGGTAAGCAGGAGAGGGTGCTCTAGATTGTATTTTAGGTGCAGGGGAAGGGGGAGACTGGGAATTATTTCAAATGTGGATCACCACATTTAAGAATGGGACTGGGGTAGTTTTGGGGTAGACTGGGGTAGGACAAAGACTGGGGTAGTTTATATATATATATATATTAGGGCTGGTAATGATTAGAATTTTAGGATTAGTGTGATCCTAGTTCATTTTATTACTTCATTGCTGTGCTGTATGTGTATAGGCAAATGTAGTTGGTTAAACTTGGTAGTAACCTCACAGTTCAGAAGTCACCACATAGATCATGAGTAATATCAGTATTGGAGTTATAAATTAGTAGTAATTACACAGTTCAGTAATCCACAGAGAGAGGTTCCACAATGTAAATACCTTTGGAGAGGAGTTACTGGCTGTTCAATTCCTTCCAGGTTTTGCAGACTATAGTGGGATGGGATCTCCAGTCCTGGGGCCAGGTGTTGCCAGTGGCCAGGTTGGTCTGAACAGGTGGCTGAGAGCAGCCTTATTAGGAAGCCATCCCAGTGCTTTAGAGGAGAGTTGTGGGTGTGCTGTAGGCGCACGGTTACAGGCAGACACTGCTGCGTGCATGAGCACAAGGGACACAGCCGGGAAGGCTGGAGAGGTCCAGAGGGTCCGTGAACCTGAGATACCTGTCGGGGAGAAAGAGCAGGACCGTGACCCACGAGGGGTGAATACTAAAAGGCTTGGAGCTGAGGAAAGCTGCTGAGAACTGTATTTCCAGGGCAAGTCCTGGGACTATCACACTGGGAGTGTATGGGACAGCCAGATGTCGGTGAGACCCAAAATATGATGTGTTGATGAGAGTCCAATGAACTGTTATGGTTTATTTATGCTGAAGAAAAGCAAGTTGTTTTGTGAAGTTCATGGACTGTTCACCTTTTGAATGAAGAAAGACCGTCCTTTTTATGTTAAAGTCGGCTTCAGGAGTGGTCTCTTAGCGCTTACCATTGTGCTATATTCCCCAAACTATCACTATATATATATATACAGGTGAAACTCGAATAATTAGAATATCGTGCAAAAGTAATTGCAGTAATGTTTACATGCGGTTAGGAATCAATCACTCTCCCTGGACGCATCGATTGTGCATTCAGGGAGAGTGTTTTCTAACCGCATGTAATCATATCACGTATCATTACATGCGGTGTACAGGCGTTTACATGGAGCTGCTGTCACCTGATCATTAACTTAAATGGGTGACAGCATGTAATGTAAACACCAGATTAAGGATTTCTGCTGCAGTAAAACGCAAGTTTCTGATGCAGGAATCCCTAATCGCACCTAAACTTACAGATATGAATAGAACCTTATTATGAGTGTGTATTAGTGTCTGTAGTGCCATACCAGATACAGTACATTTTATTTTGTAGTATGAAATTTGGCAAGCGGCCCCCATGAAAGAAGAAAATTTGTCGAGTGGCCCCAGAGACGGAAGAGGCGGGGGCGAAGACGGAAGAGGCGGGGGGCAGAGACACCAACGGAGGAGGCGGGAGGCGTTGCCGGAGCTCCAGTTGGGCAGCGAAGATGACAAGGAGGCCGTGTTGGACACAGAGGATGAGGAGGCCGTCCAGTCGGGCGCCGAGGACATGGAGGCCGTGTTCCAAAGAGGTCAGGCCATGCAAGGTAAAAGGACTGTGCGGGCAGTGCCCAGCATAGATTCTGCACAGCCCACCAAAGAGTCTCAGGTAGCCCACCACAAACCCTGCAGAGCCCACCTGAGACCACAGTCGGGCGGGTAAACTTAGTGTGGGGGGGGGCGCCGAGTTTTGTCTTGCCTAGGGCAGCCCCACACCAGAATACACCACTGGTAGTAGGATCACTAGATCAATATTACGTTTTTGATGGTATGAGAAGCGGGGTGCTTCCTGCTAAAGTAGAGAATGTGGATGTATTTCAGAGCCATTGACAGCTGCGTGCATGAGCCTCCTTGGCAGAGCTATTTGATGACCTAGTTCATAAATTAAAATTATATAGTTATGGCTCCTGTACAGTATGTCCTCATTTTCCACAGTGCTCCTGAATATATGGGTGCAATAATGTTAGCACTGATAGAGATGAAAGAAGAGATAGCATTTCATTCACACCTATCAGAGATATTGGCACATCCCTTTCACTATGCTGAAACACTTGTTTCTGTTGGCTTTGTGTGTGACACATTGCAAATGTGACACTCAGAACTCTGCTCACCAATGTGATCTCAGAATTCAGCATTATACATTTGAGTACAAATATTCCCAAGAAGGAGACGTCATAATAGGAGGAATATTTGCTGTTCATTCTGCAGTGAAAAGGTGGAGATTTCCCGGAAGCCTATTCTACAATGTCATGTGTTCAGCGTAAGTCAAATATCAAGTACAGAAGTTTACATAAGATCTGTAAGGTTGTGACCACATAGAATTGTTATTGTTGTATTATAGAATAGTGACTTCTCGCTTCCATACAGCTCAAGCCGAGGTTTCAATCAGACAGAAGAAACCTAATAACAGGCATCTTCTTCTATACGCTCTCTTTAGGAAACCCGTAATGCTTTGTGAATCCTGTATTAGAGGTGCGATTCACCAGACCTTGATTCATCTTGATGTAGATAGTGTGAAATCTTGCTATAAATTGTTTCATAAGATCTGGAATGTATATCTGGCCTGGCAAAAAAAACATTTTGAATTTTTTGTTTTAGAGTTCACCAGAGAGAATACAGACATCTCCTGGCTTTTATCTTTGCTATTGATGAGATAAACAGCAGTCCAGATATTCTGCCCAATGTGACTCTGGGATATCATGTGTATGATTCCTGTGGAAATGTGAATAAAGCCACAAAAGATGTTGTGCAGATCTTGTCTGGACATTCCAAGACAGTTCCCAATTATTCCTGTATGGTGCGGGGTACAGTGGCTGGTTTCATCGGAGGTCTCAAATCAGATACAACTCTCCAAATGGCACAGCTTTTGAATGTATATGGTTACACACAGGTAAGATATTCAAACATTGCAGACATTGCTCATTATCTTTACATGTGTTTATTTAAAAAAAATCTTCCCAGTTGCCCATGCCATTGAAACCCAACTCTGATGATGAGTAATCCACTGCTGAACTTTTTTCTGAGACAGAAACTTCCAGGAGTGTTGTTTTCCAGGATCTCATCCCAAAGGTCAGTGGTTCCTCCTGCTAACCGTGAATCATTACAAGATACAGTAGTGACATAGAAGTCACAGGAGGAACCATTGAACACATGGAAGACCCAAGAGATTGACAGTTCTAAAAACATTTCAGGTGTGGAGAAGTCAGCGTCCGAGTGGTGTGGGCAGCAGGAGGATTAAATATTCCTTTCTTTCTTTATATGTATGACATTATTAAAGACATTACAAGTGAGACTTTACTTAATATTTCAAAAGGAGGTAATTAGAAGAAACGTTGGAGAGTCTGTTAGTTAGTCTCTATGTACATATAGCAACCTCCAGAGCCAAGAGATAGACAGTCCTAGAAGAAATGTTAGCACTGGAGTTCTCAGTGTCAGAGTGGTGTTCAGCAGTGTGGGCAGCAGGAGAATTAAATATTCCTTTCTTTCTTTATAGCTATGACCAGGACCGGAATAACATAGGGGTGGGTGGAGCTGCCGCTCAAGGCCTGTCCCTGCAAATAGGCCCGGCCAACACAGATCACCTTGGTACCTGGGTCAGTGATCAGGCAGCGGCGGCCCTCTATTCAGTCATTTTAGAGGGCCGCTTGCTCCTCACTAGGGCCCCAAGAGACCCCAGCGAGCGGCCTTCTAATTTGCCTGGATAGAGGGCCGCTGCTGCCTGATTGTGGCTGAATTTGTTTCCTGAAAAGTGATTAGGAAAATGTTAAAAACCCCATGTCAGTTTATTATCGGCTGTTCAAGTCTTGCTGGGGAGATTTCATTTCACTCCTTGTCCCAAAAATACAACAAGAAGAAAGAGGAAATATCATCAAGGTGAAAATCCACCTCCTAAAAGAAATCTGACAAAGTGCATGGTCAGCCAAACTTCTTTTTTTAGTATTTTCAGGTCTCCATTAGAGAGATTGCCCCTCACTTCCTGCCCAGCTGACAACTTTTTACCAGGCCGGAAATCTGAGGAGTAACCTTTCCCCACATAATTCGGAAATTAAAAAAGTTTGACATACACTTTAACTTAATAATCATTTGTTCTTTCTTTGTAGATTAGTTATGGAGCCAGAGATACTTTACTAAGTGACAGAAAGAGGTTTCCAAACCTTTTCCGGACAGTTCCAGATAATGAGATGCAATATGTGGCCATAGTGAAGTTACTGAAAAGGTTGAAGTGGAACTGGGTCGGGATCATTACATCTGATGATGAATATGGAGGGAATGAGATCCAACAGCTCAGCAAACAGTTAACTAATCATGGAATTTGTATTGAATTTAGGATTATTGTATCTGTGAAGAATCATGATACGATCCCACTAGATCTCTGGACATCAACCACTGAAGTTCTTATTATTTGTGGCTCAATTAGCAGAACTTATTACAAGTTTTTGTGGATAAGTGTTCCTTATCACATGAATAAAACATTTATCATTCCTGATTCTTGGTCAATGTCAGCAGAATTTTTTATTATCAGTAACTGCAGTTTGGTGTTTTCAAGTCCTGATCCTTCTATAAGGGGAATGGAGGAATATTTTGATAGCATTACCCCCTCAAGCCGCCCAGATGACCCAATACAAGATGATATTCTCATAACTCAATACGGCTGTTTTTCAAAACATCCAAGGAAGAACCATATGATTCTACTTACGCTAAGCTATCCTCTTCGAAACTGCACTTTGAAAAGTATTAAAAATGATTTTTATTTTCCTGATGATAAAACTCCTTATAGAGTGTTTCTTGCAGTCAACATATTGGCTCAAGCTTTGCATGACATATATCTCTCTTTACAAATAAAAGAAAGGGGAACTGAGGTGAGGTTATCCAGCCTTGTGCATAAGGTGAGTGTATTCAGCTTTAGTAAAGGTACACTGTCCCTTTTCCCATTTAGAGTTACAGTAAGTCCAAGTATCTGTACAAAGGGGCCTCCAAAACCCTAAAAGTCCATGATGTAAAGCTTCACCTTCTTCAAATAAAACATTATGTACAGTAAATGTCAATAATTCTCCCTCACATCCTTTACCAGTCAACAAATAAAACAGTGTTTCTATAATATAGTGCCAACAGTTTGTGCAGCACTTTACAATATAAGGAAGACATTACAATTCAAGACAAGAAAAGATGGTATGGATGCCCGTGAGGGCTTACAATCTAAAAGGGAGGGGCAAGTGATACATGATGAGGTAGCTGTGTGGGGATGAATTGTTTGAGAATGTGATGGTTGAGTGGTTAGTTTGAGGTGGGATAGGCTTCCCTGAAGAGATGAGTCTTAAGGGATCACCTAAAGGCAGTCAAAGTGGGAGATAGATGGACAGGTTGGGGTAAAGAGTTCCACAGGATGGGAGAGACTCTAGTGAAGTCCTGGAGGCGAGCATGGGAGGATTTGACGAGGAAGCTGGAAAGAAGGAGGCCTTTGGAAGAGCGGAGGAGATGGTTAGGGTGATACTTTGAGACAAGGTTTGAGACATACCCGGGGGCGGAATTGTGGATGGCTTTGTAAGTCATTGTTACTATTTTGAATTTTATCCTTTGGGCTATTGGAAGCCAGTGCAGGGATCAGCAGAGGGATTGGGGATGCAGATACCAAGAGGTTGGTTAGGTGAATGGGTCTAGCAGCAGCATTCATGATAGACTGAAGGGGATAGCCTGTGTAGAGGTAAGCCAATGAGGAGGGAGTTGCAATAGTCAAGACGAGAGATAACAAGGGAGTGGATGAGTAATTTTGCGGTTTCCTTGGTGAGGAAGGGGCGTATTTTGGAGATGTTATGAAGGTGAAGGCGGCAGGATTTGGATAGTGATTGGATGTGGGGAAGAAAGGTGAGGTCCGAGTCAAGGATGACACCTAGAACCGTGGCAAGGGGGGAGGGTTGGATAGTTGTGTTATCAATATCAAGGGAAAAGTTGGAGGAAGATGCAGGGGCAGGAGGGAATAAAATGAGCTCAGTTCTTGAAAGGTTAAGTTTTAAGAAGTGTTGCGACATCCAGACTGATATGTCAGTTAATAGATTAGTGACATGCAAGGAAAGTGAGGGGGTGAGTTGCGGAGTAGAAAGATAGACTTGAGTGTCATCGGCAGTGGTGTATTCTGGTTTGGGGCTGCCCTAGGCAAGGCAAAACTTGGGTGCCTCCCCATTAAATTCCCCCCCACTAAATTCCCCCACCCCTTCCTGTTTAATACTTTTTGCGTAACCTGTCAGTCGCTGGATGCGGTGCACATGCTGTATCCAGCTTTTGACATGTTCCGCTATTAGCATAGCAGGAAAGCTGGTCTCAGGGGGGCTGTGCAAGATCTGTGGTGAGCTCTGCGAGGAACCCCCTGAGACGCTGCAGTCTGCTGGATCTCAGGGGGGCTGTGCACGATCAGTGGTGGGCTTTGCATGGTGCAGAGCCCCCTACGGATCCTGCAAAGCCCCCGACAGATCCTGCAGAGACCCCATGAGACCCTGCAGGAACTATGGGGGGCTGTGCAGGATCTGTGGTGGGCTTTGCAGGCTGCAGAACCCCCTATGGATCCTGCAAAGCCCACCAAAGATCCAGCAAAGCCCCCCTGAGACCCGGCAATGCCCCCCCACAGATCTTGCAGAGACTCCCTGAGACCCTGCAGTCAAATTGTATCTATTTTGTTTCTTTAAATGAATGGCAATTTTCTGGGCAGCGAGTGAGTTAGTGGGTGGTGGCGGTGGAGGACATAGTAGAGAGTTAAACGTAGAAAAGAGTTGGCGAGGTCAGGATGAGAGTGTGTTAATGAGAGTGACAAAAAAAGTCTGTTTGGCAGCAAGGAGGAAAGAGTTATATTTAAGGAGGGTAGCTTTATGCAGGATGAAGTCTTGCAGAAACATAGTTTATTACCACATTTGTTCAAGATGTGGGGGTTCTTTAGTTTGCCAGGTCAGGGCAGAACAGGGGTGAGATTTTGCCACAGAGGTAGTCAGTAGAAGAGTAGAGAAGAGAAGAGCGAAGTAGAGAAGAGAGGTGGTGAAGGTTTCTCTGGGTGACAGTGTGCCAAGTAGGGGGATTCAGGGTTGGGGACAGGGTGAGTATGAAACTGACAAGGTTGTGGTCTGAGGGGGGGAAAGGGTGTTGGAGAGGTTGCAAGGAGTGCATAGGTGAGAGGACACAATATATAGTATGTTACCATCAGAGTGAGTAGGAGTGTGTGTGTGTTAAAATACACATTATGTCTATTGCATCAACTACTGCAGTATACATTGTCGGTCACTAGATGGCAGTGATAAACCTGTGGCTTCCTTCCTGTGTTTTTCAAGCCATGAGTAGCATGCATATTAGACTGTGTGCTTGTGTTTCTCTGTGAGGCTGTGCAAGAAGTTCCAACAGTGTGTCCATTGTGTTAGATGAAGAGAAGCGGTTAGGTTAAGAAATTGAGTGGAAGCTGGGGAGTTAATGTTACTAGCATTGTTAAAGTCACCAAGAATGATGGAGGGTATTTCTGAGGAGAGAAAGTCGGGTAGCCAGGCAGAGAAGTCATCCAGAAAGCGAGATAGCGGTCCAGGTTGAGATGAGAATGAGTTTTATATGAGTGAACATGCCCCAGTGTCCTGGAGGTAACCCTGGCATGTGGATTCAGAATGAGCAGGAGGTGATGAGTGTAGTAGTAGGGAGAGGGTAGGAAAGAGGGTGAAATATATAAACTGTGGGGTGGAGGGGGGAAATCGATTTATGAAGAGAAGCCACAAAAGGTTTATAATTCAGCAACCTATATGCTAGACTTATGATGATTGCTAGGGATCACATCACAGTGATGGTGCTGCTGCATCAGTATCATGGTGAATGGGTTGCTATAAATCACAACACACTTATGCGATTGATGGAGACTGATGAGGGGTAACCAATAGTTCAACTAAATAGAAAATTGTTAGTTGAACAGTGACTACATCCTATAAAGTGCAGTCACTATCTGCCAACACTACGGTATGTAGGAGGTCTTAGGTGCCATGGCTGACTACATTCAATAGCCGGTAGTGAATAGGATAAAATCCCGCTGTCTATGGACAGCCTTAAGCTACAGATACCTTTTTGTTGAAGAAGTTGTTGTGTAAACAGTATTTATACATGATATTGAAATCATCCACACCACTGGGGGTACCACATCCAACTATTCTAGATGTAGACTTCTTTGTGTGAAATGCAAACTAGGTACCCACTAGTAACGTTAGTGTTTAAAAACAATAAACTTTATTTACATATTTGTATATCCATAAACACATTCCATATACATGCATGTATCAAAAAAGTATTGTTTACAAAAACATACATGTCTCACTTTCCCTCATCCAATTACTTCCTCCACCTTTTTTATTTCAAATATATAACTCATCACATAAGCCATAGCTTCAAAATTCAATTTCTCATAATGCAGGGAAGAGGGGGGAAATTTGATGAGTATATTGCTCTATGCGTTTCGCGGATTGGCCGTTTCCTCAGGAGCTTGTGAGACCTTGCGAGCATACAATAAACATAATAAGTACACACATATATACAATATGTACAACTATTGCATCATTACATAATCAAGACAAATCAATTTCAACTTTTACTTCAATATAAAAATCAGGAAGAACACCAGAACCACACATCCTGGATTACCAGTAAAGAAAGCCCATCAGTGGGTGTAGGGATGCAGTTTCAGGAAGATCCCCCAGCTAAAGGCAAGATCTGTAAGCGAAACCTAAATATCCAACCACACTTATGACTATCAAAATCTGACAGCCTTGGTTAGACCCTGCACAGCCTTCTGATGAGCAGCACAGAGTATTAGGCTTCATATTATTCTGCAGTGCTATATAATGGATTGCTGGGGTTTGTAGTCCTCTATAGCTGGTGGTATTCTGCATTGCTGTATAATGCGTTGCTGGGATTTTTAGTTCTCTATAGCTGGTGGTATTCTGCATTGTTGTATAATGTATTGCTGGGATATGTAGGCCCTCTACAGTTTGACATCAGTGGCAGAGCTACCAGGATCACATCGGCTTAAGCTGTGACTGGGCCCTAGTGCTCCACCACTGTCCTAAAATCATTAGTCTGTATTGTTTTAGAAACACTGTCACATGACAGTAATCAGTAATTGGTATAGGCAAGTACTTGAGGAAAAGTATCGGTGTCAGGAACCTACACAGCTCACACTCCTACAGGCACGACGGGGGCGGCCTCTTCAGTGCCGTCTGGTAACCAGGCGATGGGGGAGTGCTTCCCGTTCAGGGCTCCTCCCCTTCACCCCATCCTCAGAGAGCTGGAGGGCCGGAGTTTGGCTACCCCTGGTGTATTGCATCAGTACCGAGGGAAGGACTGTTCAGCAGCCTGCACAGTCACATTGCCTGAATATACTTACGTGGAACAATTTCTGTGTGTATCTGATTGCAGCAAGTGCTGCTACGTCACCGCTGTGATATAACTCTGTTACCAGCCTGAATTATGTCCAAAACGTTATAGCGCAAATAATAGTGTGTCCTCCAACCTTCGCTGGCAACCCACTTGTTTAGTGTACCTCCATTTCACGCACTAGTGGACATATTCTAATACTAGAAAGTTCAAAACTGTAGTTTTAAAGATATGTCTCAGGCCATTCATGTGACGACACAGAAGAAATGACACTTTGCTACAATGTAAAGTAGTGAGTGTACAGCTTGTATATCAGTGTACATTTGCTGTCCCCTTAAAATAAATAAACACACAGCCATTAATGTCTAAACCGCTGGCAACAAAAGTAAGTACACCCCTAAGTGAAAATGTCCAAATTGGGCCCAAAGTGTCAATATTTTGTGTGGCCACCATTATTTTCCAGCACTGCCTGCCAGGAACTCATTTGCATTCACCAGGACTGTACTTTTCTCTGTGGATACAGACTCTTCTCCCTGACAAATGATAACTCATTTACAATGTGTCCAATGTGTTCAGGAAATGTTCAGAAGAATTATTACAACTGAAGATAATTGAGATAAAGTTCTGATCATGGAAGGAGACATTTCCAGGGGTGCGGCTGGCTTTCTGTCCAGTAATCCTATTGAAACCAGCAGTGTCTGCTGTAATCAGCTGGTAATAGGCAGCAATAGGGATTATTATTTATAATGGCTGCATCTTTTTTCCTTTTATAAAAAAAATGTATATTACATTATAGTAAATGGCAGAATGTAGAAAACGCACTGACAGTGCTATTCACTCACTGCCGTTCGGCCCCTATAAGAGCTTCAGCTCAGATGTTGGATCGGCTGAGCATGTTCGGCTCACCGAAGGCAGCCTATGTATGGCTGAAATCAGCCGGAGCCGGAGTGAATAGCCGAACGTCGTTCGGCTCATTTCACTTCAGCTGGGTTATTCACTTGGCTGCCTTCAGCGGCTTTGTGAATAACCCCCTTAGTGTTCTAGCTTGATTAATAAATGCATCATGTGAAGAGCAGTTCCTTTTTATCCTTGAATATTGGCTGTATGGAAAATGTTAATTACAGCCATTGGGTGTACACTGGATGAATGTAAAAGTGTGTTTCTGCGGTAGACTTTCTATATTGTTTTTGTACCATCAATTTCTTTTGTAATTGTAACATCTGAAAAGGAAATGGACTGTGGTCCATAGTCCATAATTATTTTTTGCAATCACCCTCATAAATTGTTGTAATTGTCTGAGGGAACCAGCCCACACCATCAGCACGTCATCAATTATTCTGTGCCAAGCCAAAATGTGGCACAGGTATATCAATAAACTCTTATCACTGAAAATCTGTCATGCCCACCCTCCAGGTACATGTTGGCAAATAACGGGGCACAACACATCCCCATCGCCACCCCCTGCACTTAGAGGTAGTGGGAATCCAGGAACACGAAAATATGAGAGGTTATGATATGTCATAGAACATGTTCTTATTGCATGACAGATTTTTAGTGACTCTTCTGTTCTTATTATGCTCAAAGAATCCATTTGTTTTGCTTTCCCGTATCACTAAATACAAAGCTGGCCACACAACAGATATTGTCACAGTTCTGCTGCAGACTTGCATCTGTGCTGTTACTTGTAGTTCTACAAGTATATGCAAACCTCTTACCCCTGGTTCTGCAGGCATGCAGGGCTGTACTATTGCTTGTAGTCCTCCAGGCATGTGCTCTGAACCTGACTTGCTCTTGCACCAGTCTGGCAGCTTTAGGTATTGGCTGACCTCTCCTGCTGTTTCTTATGCAGCTTCTTGGCCAATCAGTGCAGTCTGCTTGTGGACAATCCTGTTGATCCTCCCTCTTGCTGACTCTATTTAAACCCAGGCCAGTGAACAGCATGCTGCCCGAGCAATGCTTTCCCAAGCTAGATGCCGAGCCCCCCGGTTGCCATGGAACCAGAAGTTTTTGGAGTTTACTAGTGTACTGACCTTTGGCTTGTCCCTGAAAGTCCTAGTCATCTGCCTGTCCCTGATCTTTGTTTTGTTTGTTGTGTGGGTGTCTGCAACCTGTCCAGAACTCTGGCCTTGTCAACCATTGTTGGCTGTTAGGTGAGTTGGGTGAACCTAGGGTTGTGACCTGGGGTCAGCATGCAGCCAAGTCCATCTCCACCATCAGTAGCTCTGGTGAACATTGGCTGGCCCTTATATTCCACATCCTGGCGGACCTAAGGAACAAAGGACCCTGGTGCAAGATTTTTTTTGCCTCCCCCCCAAAAAAAACACAAACTCCCCAATACACACCCCTTGAAGCAACCACAAAAAAATAAGTTGAAAAAATAGATCGAAAAAATATCTGAGCATATTTATTTATTACAGAGAAAGGACAAAGTATGTTTACTATAACTACAATTATGAATGGACAGGAGGGGATATCGATCACTCCCATTCATTCATAATTGAGGATATAGTAACCATACCATGTCCTCAATTATCTACAAACACTCAGCGATCACTGATCGCTGAGTGTTTGTTCCGCTCTCCTCTCTGACACACTGTCACAGGAGGCTGAGCGAGCGGTGCACGGAGGAGAGATCAGCCTCCTGTGACAGCGTGGGCTGTCTCCGCCCACACACCACTCTTCCAGTGTTCTATCACAGATTGTGACTGCGTTGGAATGTGTGACCGGTCACATGGTCACACATTCTAACGTAGTCACAACCATTTTTTTCCGGGGTAAAAATGTGTGACCGGCAAAAGGTGTGGAATTCAAAACGTTCGCCACTGTTCCCAGGCTGATCGGCATTGCAGATGGTATGTTTTGGAGAACCGATCTGCCCGGGAACAACTGTTCGGTCCTGAAATCTCACTTCTATCGGACTTTGCGAGTGCAATACAAAGTCGGATAGAAGTGAGATTTCAGGATCGATCAGCTGTTCCAGGGCACATCCTGCACATTCTCCTGCCCAGGAAGAGCGGATAAAGCTTTGAATTCTACACCTTTTGCCGGTCACACATTGTTACCCAGGGAAAAAATGGGTGTTGATACGTTAGAATGTGTGACCACGTGACTGGTCACACATTCTACCGCCGATAGAACACCGGACTGTGATAGGAGGCTGAGCAGTGTGGGATGAGAGATGCTGGCTGCTCACAGCGCTCTCCTCCCACAGCGCTCGGCCAGAGCAGCGCCCAGCGGGGAGGAAAGAAAGCAGGGATGCACCGATGTATCGGCCAGAAAATTGCACTTTAGGCATTTAGCCAAAAGTGCAATTTTCGGCTGAAATGTTCCGGCGGCCGATATATCGGAGAGTCCCTAATACTTACACCAATTCAGAATGGCACAGGCTATAGAGGACTACACATCCCAGCAATACTTTATACAACTATAGCATTTCTGTATAATGTACTGCCTAGATTTGTAGTCCTCTATAGAGGGTCCCATTCTGCATTTTTGCAATGCAGAATGCCACCTGCTATAGAGCACTACAAATACCAGCTGTACTTTACACAACATCAGGCTACAAATAATATATTGTTTAATTAATTATTTAACCTTACCTCTTCTGACTGGTCTTCTGCTGTTTCCTGGTGGGGGACTCAGGCTGCAGAAAAACCCAGTGTCTGTTTCCTGCTTGCTGGGTCCTCACGTCCGATGTGCCCGCACCCTGCAGGGCCATTTTCACATGTACTCGGCTGGCGGCTCCCTCCTCGCATTGGCCGGTGGGCCCCATAATATCTGGGTATCCAGCAAGCAGGCATGCGCCTAGCCCCCGCCCCACCTCCCCCAATTCAGCACGTCGGAGTGTGGGGATATTAGGATCAGTATCCGGCAGCCGGCCGCCCCCCATCTCTGCGCCGGGAGTGTCGGATGAACTGATGATCAGACACTCCCGGCACAGAGACCGGGTGCTTGCCGGCCGCTGGATACCATCTATGCACAGGCCAGGACTGTGCTGGGCCCCCCCAGGCTGAGGCCCTGGTGTACCTGCACCGGCGGTAGTTCCGCCACTGAACCTACCTGCCTAGTGCCTTGACATACCAGTCTATCTGTCTTTCACTGCCTCAGTCAGTTCCTCTGCTCTGTTCCCTGCTAGTACTCCAGCTCTGGGAGTCACCAACCTACACTGCTTGGACCCTTTTCTCTAAGTGTCCCTGCCAGTGTAGAAGAAAGGGTCCACATACCTGATTCCAGTTTATACCCGTGAGCCCCGTACATGACAGATGTCAGTTTTGAAAAAAGATTAAAAATAGAAGAGACCACAACAATTATAACAGTGTAAAGGTTTAGAGATATATTATACATACACAGCACAATGTATACATTACTTTAAAAATCCTTAACACCTCCAGCATGATGTGTTCTGTCAACAGACTTCATCAGCGGCTCCTGATGACTTTTTTATGCTTTTGTGATTTTATGAACTGATGCAGGTCCTCCAGTAACCATGACTTGCATGGATTTCAACAAATTCAAGGGCTCCATGGAGACTTGATGCCATCCAAAAAATCCTCTGTAAGTTTTGGGGTGGAGCTTATGCAGACTAAGGACCTTTCCTTGCACATAAATGACAGAGATCAGGCTTGCTGATAGACTGCTCAGGCACCTAATACTACATCATGGAAGGAAGGAGTGTCCTGTGCTTCTCAATATCCAGAAGTACCAGTTATTGACAGGCTATGAAGCAAATATATTACTTTGTGCAATAATGAAATAGAAAGTATTAAGAAATGACTGTCAAATCTGTCTGTAGATATGTTTTATATCCATGAATACTACATGTACAGCATTCTTGATTCATTTAATAGTTCTGTATTTTTAAAGGTATCCCGCTATGTATACTCAGTACATTACATGGATCCACATAACAAGGAAATATATTTTAAAGAAAATGGAGATCTGCCCAGCCCGCTGGAAATTGTAAATTGGATAACACAAGTTGGAGACAAAAATGTCACATATTGGAGACGTGTGGGCCGCTTTGATGGATCTCTTCCGGAAGATCAGCAACTTACTCTCACACCACAACTGATATCATGGAAACATGACCAGGTGACAGAAACTAAAAGAAGTCAATATTATGAGAATACATAGCCTGTCATTGGTGATGCTTCTTTTCAAATCTGCATGCCACTGCCTGTCATGTTTATCCAAAGTAGCTAATGCTTTATTCGTTATTGAACTGGAAAATATATGTAGATCAGAGTTCTGATATTCCTCTGACTTTATAATCTACAAACGTTTTGTGGGTTGTTTTCAAGAACGTGTTGAGGTCAAAGAAAAAAAAACAGCTACACTAAATATAAGATGGAAGGGACTGCATTGGCATTCCAGAGATACAAGGAATGTAATAAAAGATGTAAACATGAAATCCCGGCAGCTACAATAGATTACGAAAAGCATATCACCACAGTCTGTAAGAAGAACCCCAAAAATTATTTCAATATATAAACAGTTAAAAGGTAAGAAAAGAGCAGGACGGCCCAATAAAATATGAGAGCGGAAGATTAATCACAAATGAAAGGGAAAAAGGCTGAGGTATTAAATTCATTGTTCTCCTCAGCATACAATTAAGAAAAAAAAGGGTTTAAAGGAGATACGAATATGAGTAGCTCAGTGTGTAAGATACTGCAGTGGTTCTTTGTAGCCGGGGTTCAACAAAAGACTAAACAAACTTAATGCAATTAAATCATTTAGACAAGATAACCTGCACCCCAGGGTACTTATAGAGCTCAGTCAGGTTACAGGGAGACCAATATTCCTCATTTTCAAGGACCCCATAATGACTGGAAGGGTACCAAGTGATTGGCTTAAAGCTACAATATTACCAAAATTAAAAAAATGTTTTCAAGATGCCAACCGGGTAATAACAGACCAGTCAGTCTAACATCAATAGTATGCAAATGGTTTGAGAGAAGGATAAAGGACTCTTTAGTGGATTTCGTTCATGACAATGGTATTATAAATGATAATCAGCACGGATTTATGAAGGACCGTTCTTGTCAGACCAACCTACTAACATTCTATGAAGAGGTGAGAGATCATGATAGAGGAAGGCCAGTGGATATGGATTACCTGGATTTTGCAAAAGCTTTGACACGGTACCACATAAACGCTTAGTACACAAGCTGAGATCTACGGGCATAGATGAAATGGTGTGTACATGGATAGAAAGCTGGCTACAGGAAAGTGTGCAGAGAGTATTGATAAATAGTTTTGTTTCACATTGGTCTAAGGTAGAGAGTGGCATGCCCCAGGGTTCTGTGCTAGGCCCCATACTGTTCACCCTGTTTATTAATGATATTGGGGAGGGTGTTAATAACCATGTTTCTGTGTTTGCAGATGATACTAAAATCGGGAGGACATTATAACATTGCAGGAGGACCTGGATAAAATAGGGGAGAGGGCAACTATATGGCAAATGAGGTTTAATTTTGAAAAATGTAAAGTAATACCTTGGGGTTAAAATAGGAAAGCAGAATACACAATAATGGATGCTACACTAGGGAAGTCAGAAATGGAAAAAGATTTGCTGGTCATAGTAGACCACAGATTGAACAATAGCTTGCAATGTCAGGCTGCGGCAAACAAAGCGAGCAGAGTCCTGTCTTGTATTAAAAAGAGAAGGTACTGTAGAGACAAGGCAATCATTTTGACACTTGACATCGTTGGTTCGGCCTCATCTGGAGTATGCAGTTCAGTTTTGGTCACCGATCCATGTCCTTGAGCTAGAGAGAGTCCAGAGAAGGGCAACAAAACTAATTAAGGGGATAGAGGAACAAAGCTCTGTGACAAGGTTGCTAAAGTTAAATGCATTCATGCTGGAAGTGAGATTAAGAGGGGACATGATTTTGATGTACAAATAAACTTTTTACTGTAAACTCACTAACAAAGACTAGAGGCCACCACCTAAATTAGTGGAGAAAAGATTTAACCACAAAGGGTGTAGGGAGTGGGTAACTTTTGGAACTCGTTGCCACAAGCAGTGGTATAAGCAGAGAGTATTGAATCATTTAAAAATCAATTAGATACCTTCCTCAGAGACCATAGCATACAGGGGTACAGGTACTCTTAAAAACTAAGACCACACAGGGACTTATATACACACATTCGCGTACAACACACACAGACACAGAAAGGTTGAACTTGATGGACCGTTTTTTTTTTAATTCAACCTAAAAATACTTTGTATAGGTTTTTCCTAAATGTATTACTTAAAGATCACCTGTGCCCAAACAAGCAGTAAAAAGCTTTATAACACAAACGCTAAGAGCTTACTTTAAATCCATAGCATTCAATATTCCATCACATCATACACGTATCTGAATATCCTTGGGGGCTGGTATTGTACACAATGTGGTAATCACATTACTACCTTTATACCTCCTACTTTACTCACAATGTCTGTCAACACTTGGCAAATATTCCAACCAAAGACACATGGGAAAGGGCACCTGATGTGGCTGGTTGGTGTTACATTATGCATGCCATCTGTAATAGATGTGATCAGAATGCTGCTGTGTATCTCCATATTCCTCCCTTATATTCCGTATGTACATGACAAACATGTGTCTTCCATTTAGGGTGACACGCTCTCACTGCCATTTTAGTAAGACAGTCCATTCAGATTATTGATTACATCAAGTGTAAATACAGGGAAAGTGGAGAAGGAAGAAGGGCAAGGGTAAACACAGATACTGAAACAAAGCTTACCACCTTTCCCCCCTATGTGTGACAGAATAATATCCATAAGTAAACACAAACTCAAAAACAGTCTCACATATCAAAGAGGTCTGAGAACCATTATCAATTACCAATGAAGAATACTTTCCAGCCACCATGACATGAAGACCCTCAATTGTAACTCCTGATTCATATGGGTGCAGGGTAGAGCTTCTCTAAATTTAAAATCACTCATTTTAAATCAATATTAGGTCAACATTGCCCCTCCATGCACTCACATTGAATATCTAACATTTACCCTTTTGGGGTACTTAATGTGACATGTAGCAAATTGGACTGCCACAGGACTGTTCTCATTGCCTGAGGCCATATTTCTAATGTGGATGAGTGGAAGAGGGAATTACCTGCTTTCAACTTCCTAAATGTGTTAGTCACCACTTTATTATCTTCTTTTATCATTTCCTCATCTAAAATATTGGATCCTATAGCCAGGTGAATGTCCAGAATAAATCATTTAAATTATTACACACATTTTAAATAAATTAATAAATGTACTTTTCAACTATTCCCCCTCCATTCCATTAGAAGGTCATCCACATATTCTAGCCAGAGGGCAATGTGGCCACATAATGCCACTGATGGGAAAACCCACTCTCCTCCCATCATTCAAAATGTGAAAATGCATATGCTATAGCAATGCTGCTTCTGATGATACGTTCTTCCATTAAGTGTCAAGAAATTGTTTATCGATAGGGTCGAACTCCGATTCGGACCACATCTGGTCTAAATGTGAGCTCCTCTGAGCAAGAATCCTCTATGGGCACTTCCACCCTATCAGCTGTGGGCCAAGCATTCCCTGCTCTGCATCTACATGTAAACAAAGGGGTGGGATGCTTGTGCTGATGTCATTTAGCCACATAGCCAAATTAGGTTAAAGGCATCCAAGTCCCTCTTATCTGATGATATAAAAGTAAATAGTCATCTCCTCTTCAAAATCAGCTCCAATTACAAGTTTTTATTTTTATTTTCCTTGCATGTGATTTTTTGCCCAAGTGAATTTTTAGCACATTCTCTTAGGTAAGTTAAAATTATCTTGCTAAATAAAAAAAAATGATGTTTAAAGTGAATGCCCTGTACTCATTTAGTAAAGCAGGACCTTTGTGTTCCATGTTTGCTCTCCTGAAATAAATGAGGGAAAAAAACTGGCCAGCTTAGAATTAGACCCAATGCTGTAATTCCCCCAAAAACTCAAAGTAAGAAAAAATTGACTTTTTTTGACTGTTGATAGTTCATTACTTGTTTTACAGGTATTGTTTTTTTTTGGCCTGGCGTTGCCCTTTGAAATGTACATTTACCGACATTGAATGGTATTCACTTCTTGGCTTTTTTCCTTTTTCCTTTTCTAGTTTACTAAATGTATTTGTAATGATTTGTATTCTTTGTATCTTAGGCCCCAAGAGGTCGATGTTCTGCAGAATGTCTTCCAGGGTTTAGAAAAGCTCTAAGGGAAGGGTATCACGTATGTTGTTATGACTGTGCTCCGTGTTCAGAGGGAGAAATATCAACCCATTCTGGTAATATTTTTTTGTTATTTTAAAACTTAAAGCGAATGTATTTCAGTTTATATTTTTTAAATAAACAAGAAGAGCTCTTTTCCCAGTGTGACCTGTGCAATGTGCTGCTATAGATATAAATGGCTCATTTTTTTCTGCAGGTTCCCTGTTATATTGACACCAAAATAATATTTATGGTACATCGCATGGGGAAGTTATTAACAAAGTACATTAATGCATTTAAAATGCTTATTTTTTATGCTCACATCACAAAAAAGGGCATATTTATAAAGCAGTAAATGTGACATTTACCAAACACTCCCAGGTGGTTCAGTCCCTATGTTTTAAAACACATTCACTAGGAAAATTGCCTTCATTAAATGTTATGTGGATATCAAAACTAATAAATATTCCAATAACAGCAAGTCTCAACAGCTACACATGTGGTCATGGGCTAAGCATGAAAGGACTGTAGGATGATCCAGGTATTTTCTAGATCCGTAACCATATAAAGCTAATGGCAAAACAAACCTGAGCACTAGGTGTTGCATAAGCTTCCCAATAATGAGATCAATGTGATTTGCTGTCACAGTGATCACATGATCTGGAGCTTGTACTACCAGCTTCTGATTGTTAGTGTGTGACTGGGAGCAGTCAGTGTCATCATGGTCACAGTGCTCTGGGTGTGTGATTGAGCACACTCCAAATACTAAACAGCAACACATGCACTATATTACCAAAAGTATAGGGTCACCCCTCCAAATCATTGGATTCAGGTGTTCCATGAAATTTCCTTGCTACTAAATATTCCACGGTCACCTGTTACTGGTATTATAACAAAGTGGAAGCAACTGGGAACAACAGCAACTCAGCCATGAAGTGGTAGACCATGTAAAATGACAGAGCGCATACTTAAGCGGCAACTGTCTGCAGAGTCAATAGCTACAGACCTCCAAACTTCGTGTGGCCTTCAGATTGGCACAACAACAGTGCGTAGAGAGCTTCATAGAATGGGTTTCCATGGCCGAGCAGCTGCATCCAAGCCTTACATCACCAAGTGCAATGCAAAGCTTCGTATGCAGTGGTGTAAAGCACGTCGCCACTGGACTCTAGAGAAGAGGAGGCGTGTTTTCTGGAGTGAAGAATCACGCTTCTCTGTCTGGCAATCCGATGGACGTGTCTGAGTTTGGCGGTTGCCTGGAGAACGGTACTTGCCTGACTGCATTGTGTCAAGTGTAAAGTTTGGTGGAGGGGGATTATGGTGTGGGTTGTTTTGCAGGAGTTGAGCTCCGCCCCTTAGTTCCAGTGAAGGGAACTCTTAAAGGCATCAGCATACTAAGACATTTTGCACAATTTCATGCTCCCAACTTTGTGGGAACAGTTTGGGAATTGCCCCTTCCTGTTCCAACATTACTGCGCACCAGTGCATAAAGCAAGGTCCATAAAGACATGGATGGGGGAGTTTGGGGTGGAAGAACATGACTGACCTGCGCAGAGTCCTGACCTCAACCCCATAGAACACCTTTGGGATGAATTAGAGCGGAGACGGCAAACCCGGCCTTCTCCTCCAACATCAGTACCTGACCTCACAAATGGTCCAACATTCCCATAGACACACTCCTAAACCTTGTGGACGCCTTCCCAGAAGAGTTGAATCTGTTAAAGCGGCAAAGGGCGGAGCCAACCCAATACTGAACCCTACTGACTAAGACTGGGATACCATTAAAGTTCATGTGCGTGTAAAGGCAGGCGTCCCAATACGTTTGGTAATATAGTGCATATGTGGCAGCAAACATAAGGCTTCAACATTTTGGTGTAAGGCAGGAAGGGGTTAAAGAAACCTCAGCCGGTCCCTAAATTTAGAAATATCAAATTTTCCTTCAAGAGAAGATGTAGTACACTCACACATCTGCTGGTCCATGACTCATACTTAACCTTTGTTCTAGCACTGCAGCCTCCATCAATCTCCTAGGCATTAGACACTTTCAGGAGTGACCGATGCATAAGCCCTCCACTGCATGCTGGTACCTTTCTCCACCCCCTACGTCACTGTTGAGTCCTGTATATCATAGAGATTGGAGGAATCATAGTATGTGGTGAGAGACTCAGGCATTCAGCATTCCCAAAAGTGAAGGAGGCTGCAGTGCTTGAATAGTGAGAAGGTTGGAGTCATTCGGCACTGGAGAGGTAAGTATCGTTGGAGTCATTCGGCACTGAAGAGGTAAGTATCCAACATTCTCTCTTGCAGGGAACTGGCATTTTTATTTGCTTAGAAATGTGACAGGGTCTTCCATCCTGATTTATATCACGTAGTCTTCTATCCAGCCATCAGGGGGAGCTTGAGTCCCCTTTTATCATGTGAAGCATTGTATCACTCTGAGCTGTGCTGAAAGAAGATTGCTTTATTCAGTCCTCTACAGCAGTGATTCTGATCTCTGAGTTCATGACTTAGTCCAAGGTTTTACCCAAGGCCATTTTAGCTTGTTGTGCTGCCCTAGGCCCCACATTGGGCGCCAAACTGTTAAGGACCCGGACATCAAGAATCCGACATATATCTGTCCCTGGGCCAAATTCAGTACAAAGTGTGCACACTATCAGTGAAGAAATAAAACACGCTGACACAGAGTCAGAGTAAAAATACTTCTTTATTAAGAGCAGTGAAGAGATCCGTATGGTAAGTCCTGTATGCTGGTGTGTGAAGTGTGCACGCGTTTCCGGGGCACACCTCGGAAACAAATTTTCCATACTTCACTGCTCCGGTTCATTCACTGTCCTACAGCCTGTGTATAATCTACTCTTGTGAGTACCTCCATGTTTGTTTTAACCTCCTATTGAATAAACGTATCTGCACCAGGAAAGGCGCCCTTCTCTTTGTGTTTTCTCCTAGATGTCCCAGTCTCCCTGACTGTAGTGGGGCTGCGTCCTGCACTCATGCCTATTATTACTTACTTTTGAGGAATGATTGTATCTGGCGCTTTTTTATGAGATTTAAGTCTGTGTGATCTGATCGCCCTGATCTACTTCAGAACAGCATCTATTATGTGAGAGTGTAGAATGGATAGTCCTCGCTTTTAGCTCTCCACTTCATATATTTGTAACATTTTATATTTTCCTGGTTAAAAATAAAACATTGTGCATAATGTATGTTGTATTGTATTTTACTGTAACTAGGTTCTGAACACACACACACTCCCAAATATGGGAATTCATGGAGACTCATACTACAATCACACAAGTTTAACTAGATGGACCTGTGCTTTTTTTCAACCTTATCAACTATGTAAATCTGCAATGACTTTGACTTGGAGATTATCGGTGCTCTGCACTCCACTGACAACACACCTCTGGGGGCGGCAGGTAGCTGCTGTCAATCACAATTAGGAGGGGCAATACTCAGTACGATGAGCTCATGTGGACCTGACCAGCCTCTTCCTCTGACAATACTATTACACAGGAGGCAGAGGCTGTGTCATCAGGCTGGTTTGTAGTTCAGTGCCATGGGGGAGAGGGTGACAACACTATCTGAAGGCCCCTTAGAGCTTTGTGACTGTAGAACAGGTATAGACCCTGGGGCAGTGAAACTGGTAAGATCATAAGATACGCAGGACAAGAAAAAGTAGAAATAAATAAAAGTGTACCTAAACCATAAAGTAAAAATGTAATGCAGTGGGTATACAAAAGATTCACCTCCTTTAAAAAAAAAAAGACATTTTGTGTTTGATCCAGGCGTTTTTACTCAGTGCAACTTATAACATCCAAGTGAAAGATATAACACCAACATGTCAGAAAAAAATAAACAACATTCAAAATCAGAATCACTGAGTTGGGAAAAGGATCACCTCCTTGTGTCAGTATTTTGTTGCACCACCTTTTGCTTTAAGTGCAGCCTTTAGTGTGTTGGGATATGTCTCCACTAACTTTGTACATCTAGACTTTGCAATATTTGCCCGCTCTTCTGTGCAGAACTGCTCAAGTTTAGTTAAGTCTGATGGTGACCGTTTGCGGACTGCAGTGTTAAAGTCATTCCACAGATTTTCAATGGTGAATATGTTAAAGGGGGGTGATTCTTTTCTATTCCCACTGCATATTAAATCTAATGAAGGGTCAGTTATCGGGTTCTACTCTGTGTTGGATTATTTGGGGCTTCTGGCAGCTGTGAGCTTTGTTCAGGCTTCCTTCTGCACCTCGGCTCAACCAAAGGCAGCTGATGTACGGCTGAAATCAGCCATATTGAACTGGAGTGAATAGCCGAACATTTTTCGGCTCTGTTCACTTTGGCTCGGTTATTCACTTGGCTGCCTTCAGCAGCTCTGTGAAGAACCCTTTAGGTGCTGATTTTTACCTAAAATGCCTTTTAAAAAGTCTTAAAGGAATATAAATGTTTTGTGAGCTCAGAAAGTATACAAGCCAGAGATGGCCAGGCAGCTAGATTTTATAGCAGAAGATTGGCAATGGCTGTTTCTGTGTTTATCTCAGTATGATAATTTTTTAAACCATTTATGACTGCAAAAAGGAAAATAGACTCTTCACTTGGCAAGGACATTGTACCTTCACTAAGTGAATGTGGTGAAAATTAACTTTGCAAAAAACAGCCAATCATGTGCAAAGTAAATAAAAAAAATTTTGTCAGCAAAGCTTCACCTCATTCACTGAGCTTAGGTAAATGAAAAAGCGTTAATTCCCTTGCAAGATGAACAGTCTCTTTGCCTTTAGCAGGTCAATCCCAGAATGCAAAGTGTACCTTGTGAGAATGTTAATTTACCTTTCTGCTGAGAACTAGGAATGCACAGTTTGTGTTCTGAGTTTTCATACCCACTGTCACTTGGAGAGATGAGTCATAGAAGTATTGTCAAGTTAACGGATACATACCAACACTGGTCACAAGAAGGTTGGGTGTCAGCATTCATTGTAGATTATGCACATTTTTCAGTATATTTGTCTTCTACAGATAGTGAAAACTGCCAGATGTGTCCTGCAGATCAATGGCCTAATGAGGCTAGAAATATTTGTGTTGCCAAATGTTATGAGTATTTGTCATATGAGAAGGACATTATGGTTGTATTTTTATCTGCATCTTCAGTCATATCTTCCACTACATCTCTCTGTATACTTGGAATATTTGTTTGGTTTCGGCGCACTCCCATAGTCAGAGCCAATAACAGGAACCTCAGCTTCATTCTGCTCTTCTCTCTCATGCTGAGTTTCCTTTCTGTGTTCCTGTTCCTTGGACATCCGGTGGATATAACTTGTATGCTGCAACAAGTCTTCTTTGGAATTGTCTTCACAGTCTCTCTGTCTTCTATCCTAGCCAAAACCATCACGGTTTTTATTGCTTTTAAAGCCACCAGACCTGGAAGCTCCTGTAGGAAATGGGTGGGAGTCAAACTTCCCAATACAGTCCTGTTGTTCTGCTCATTAATTCAGGTTATGAATGGTGTTTTCTGGTTGTCCATCTCTCCACCATTTCAAGAGTATGACATGCACTCTTCTCCTGGGAAGATAATCATTCAGTGTAATGAAGGGTCAGTTATCGGGTTCTACTCTGTGTTGGGTTATATGGGGCTTCTGGCAGCAGTGAGCTTTGTTCTGGCTTTCATGGTGAGGACATTACCGGACAGTTTTAATGAGGCCAAGTACATCACCTTCAGCATGCTGGTCTTCTGCAGTGTCTGGATTGCCATGATCCCGGCTTATCTAAGCACCAGAGGGAAGTATACAGTAGCTGTGGAGATATTTGCCATACTGACCTCCAGTGCTGGAATATTAATCTGTATATTTTTTCCAAAATTGTATATTCTACTTTTTAAACCTGAGCTGAACACAAGAAAATCCATGCTGGCAGGAAGAATGATATGAAATATTGCCATCTTAATACACGTATGCTGTATTTTCTCTACTTGTAATTTCTTTATGAAAGGTTTATTATTATTATTATTATTGCACACAGGATTGTAGTCATGTATTTTTAGTTTTCTTGGTAATTGAGCTTCTTTGACTTTATAATTAAATATGAAATTGAAATGGAAGATGATTTTTAGGGACTGAATTCAAGGATCATTGCACAATCATCACAAAGTGAACTTATCCTTTTTGTCCCCTTCACTGACCTAATCTAACCCACCCTCACCCTCCTCTTATGCATAATTCTCTTTATATGATGGCTGTGGACATGCTGTTTGTTTACACTCAGTGAGGCTAGTCTTCATTTTCCTTTCCATGCCTGCATATTAGTTCCCTATAGCTTTCTCTGGGCTGTGTCCTAGGGTTGTAGACAGTCCTTAAGAAGTCTATTGGGCTGTGTTGTGCAATTGTGGCCAGCATAGTGAAGACTTGCAGGGCTAGATGTAAACAAATAGTGAATCCGCAGCCATGAGATTAAGGTCGGGCAAAAGGACAATAATTATAAATGCCCTTTAGTTTAAAGTGCACATTTTATTTAAGGGAAATTATATTAGCAGAGATTGAGGGACCAAAAACTGTGCACATATATGCTGCATTTTCCATTTCTATTTCAAGGTAAATGAAGTAAAAATAGTTATACTTTTTAATACAGGTTGTTGCTCCTCATTGTTGCTTATGATGATTGAAGGGAAAGGCCATAGGCAATCTACTGTATGAAATTGTATTATAATCATTGTTGCCTTTTCAAAACTTTATCTAAACATGATATTTGTATTAGGATTCAAGCCTTTAAATTCATCTGTGTCTTGCAATGATTCATCTCTCAAAGCTTTCTAAGATGCTGGTTAGCTTCCCGATCTCTGTGTCAGACTTTATGAGTACCTTAAGTTTTGTTGTTTGGAACTCTGAATTCCATGACTCCACCCTATTACATCCTGTTTAAGCCATGCCTCTGATATTTCTGTTTTCAAATGTATGTGCTCATTGCATTTTCTGTTTTGGTGTTGCATTGTCATTATGTTTCCAGTCTCAGCTGCTCATTTACTGATTTTTGGTTGTCTTCTCTTCCTAACGCTCCACTTCATATCTGACCCCACTAGTTACAGTCACCAGCTAAATACTGACCAGTATATCTGCCATATTGCCATTATTTCCTCTGCTAACTTTGTACTGATCATAGACTGCTCCTGATCTTCACCCTTATTTATTATTTAATCAACTAGACTCTGATCCTGATCCAGATTGTAATAGAATAATCTGGCTCCCACATGGACCTCACTGGAACATGTGCTCTGATTACCATATTACAATACATTGCTAAATCGTTAGAGTTTGGTGTCACTTATCAACAATCATTTATTGGCTTAAAACCAAGAGTAAACTGGACCTTGAACTGGACCGATGTGCATATATACCACAGTTCAAATGTTAGGGCACGGCAGACATAGCCTCCCACATCTGTCAGTGTTCCTGGCCTGTATCACATACAGGATAAGAATTCCAACTTCCATCAGATAAGTTACGGTAAACAAGTGATAACATATCACAGTCTGTCATCTATAACAGCATCCACATCCCTCTCTCCCTTATATAGTCTTGTCCACACATACAGCATACATCCAAGTCAGATACGTGGATACAGAAATACTTAGCATTGGTCCTTAAACAATTGATCATCTATACGAGGTGTTGGGTTCTCAATCAGAGTAGGGCTGCAACAACTAATCGACATAATCGATTATAATCGATTATTGAAAAAGTTGTCAACTTTTTCAATAATCGATTAATCGGCTTCCAATCAGTTGGCCCTGTTCACAGCTCCACACGCTGTGCGCCGCACCTCCTCCCCACCTCACGCTCGCCGCTGCCAGACCCGCTCGCATTCACGCGCCACACGCCGCACCTCCTCCCCGACATCAACACAAGAGGGATAATGGCCAGAAGCCTGACTGGTTTCACTAGTCACTGCTGGGGTATCAGAGGTGTGGCCTGTAGAATCCCAACAGAAATGGATAACCCAGAGCCCTCATTGTAAAAGAGTGGGCTCACAGCAGCCATATTTTCATTGTGTGTTGCAGCTGATATGAGAACATATAATTCTGTGAAGAACGATGGGTGGATACTTTGGATATTTTGTCTCCCTCTGGTCACTGTGTTTCCTCCTCACTAAGTGACTACTTTCTTCTGTAGTGACATAGTGGCCTACCGGAGGAACCACCAAACCCAGCAGAGGACAAGGTGTCCAACAAATGATAAGTATTGGATACTAGCAGTACCCATAGCTCTACAAGAGAGTGCAAATGAGACCCACTGTCCACTGAAATAGTGAGAATTAAATATTGAACTTTACATGTCACACTGTTCTGAGTATTAGCTCATTAGTTATTATAGTTATTATAGATTATATTTTAATTTGCAACAAAGGTCATTATACATTTAAAAAATGATTATCCTCTATTTTCAAGCAAGCCTGTTTTTGTATTCAGGTCAGGTCTGAACAGAATGATGTAACATTTTGGGAAAAATATACAGCCAAGAAGTCCAGTACTTGAGGCCACAATAGCAAAAATCTCTACAGCCACCATGTATTTCCCTCTGGTGCTCAGATAGGCCGGGATCATGGCAATCCAGACACTGCAGAACACCAGCATGCTGAAGGTGATGTACTTGGCCTCATTAAAACTGTCCGGTAATGTCCTGGCTAAAAAAGCTGTAATGAAGCTCACAGCTGCCAGAAGTCCCATATATCCCAGGACAGAGTAGAAGCCGATAACTGAACCCTCATTACACTGAATGATGATCTTTCCCTGATAAGAGTGAGTGTCTCGATCCTGGAAGGGAGGAGAAATAGCCAACCAAGTGACACAGATTATAACTTGCACCATTGATAACACAGACATGATAGAATTCGGCAGTTTGATTCCCATCCATTTCCTCCAGGAACTCCCAGGTTTGGTGGCTTTAAAAGCAATACACACCATGACACTTTTGGCAATTAGAGAAGAGACGGCAACTGAGAAGATGACACCAAAAGAGGTTACACGCAGCATGCAGGTTACATCTACTGGATGTCCGAGGAACAAGAAGACACAGAGGAAGCTCAGCATGATGGAGAACAGGAGAAGATAGCTCAGGTTCCGGTTATTAGCTTTAACAATGGGCGTGTCCTGGTAATGTATAAACATCCCCAATATTACACCAGTCAGAAGACAACAGAGGATGGAGACAGCTGAAAATACTGCAACAAGTGTATCATCTGTGTAGGAGAGAAATTCCTTCAATTTTGGAACACACTGATCCTTCTTCTCATTTGGCCATTCTTCATCAGAACATT
The DNA here is from genome assembly GCF_000935625.1 of Nanorana parkeri. Classification (NCBI taxonomy): domain Eukaryota; kingdom Metazoa; phylum Chordata; class Amphibia; order Anura; family Dicroglossidae; genus Nanorana; species Nanorana parkeri. The sequence continues at coordinate 75,776 of NW_017309004.1, forward strand.
TCATGCAGTTTTCACTGTCTGCAGGAAGAAAAAATACCAACACAATGAGCATCTGTGTCAGAGTGTCTGAGAACAATGTCTTGTGCTGCCTCACAGTTAGCAATTGTCTTTCCATCAGTACATTGTGAAAGAGTAAAAGAAAATACAATACATTACCTAAATATATAATATTGAAACATTAATATTGAGAAGTTTTTCAAATTTAGATAGATAGATAGATAGATAGATAGATAGATAGATAGATAGATACTTTAGGTTTTTATCATATGGTTCTATAGATACAATGTAACATAAAAATGTGTTCGGTGCCATAAAGATGCATTAAAAAGTGAAAAAAATTAAAACAATATAAAAGTATGTTACATGCATAAAAAAGTCATAAAGGGAAGTTTTCGTTCAACATTTATGTAATCTTTAATAATTAAAATCTGTTATTTGCTACCTTTTGGTCTGTTAAATAGACCTTCAGAGGGATTTTGTTGAATTTGTTCAATAAAAGCAAAACTCCTGTTGACTAATTTAGAAATTCAGAGCTGTCTGAATCTAATCAGTCCTCCTAGTTCTTATCTTGGCACTACACAATGATTAGTCTTTATGCCGTGTTTAGAGGTGACACAAGAACTGAGTGCATTTCTGGCTAATCAATGGGTTAGTTTTCTGTACTTGCAGGATCTTTAAATGGATATGAATGTGTAGTATGTAAAGCGCTGTGTAAATTGATGGAACTATATAAATACCTGTAATAAATAAATACAAATAAAACACAGATTAATGTATTACAGAGACGTACAGTTTATGTTTTTTGCCTTGACATACACTTTAAGAATTTGGTGTGTCAAATGTTGCCAACAAATAAAGGATTTTATTTTTATATTCTATTGATGTTTGACCCTATGTTAAAAGGAATACATTATAATTGGGGATAAGATTTGGGTTTGGGTCGACTATGAGTTTAGTCCTGACCTAGTCTGCCCCCTGACCTCTGCCTGCCACTGGATTACGCTACTTACTGCCTTCATTTCTGACCTCTGCCTGCTGCTGGATTTCTCTATTGACTATGGTCCTGATGAAGCATAAGTCCATGTTTGACTCTTCAAAGGACCACAGGTACTCCTTTATATATTTTTGTTCTGCCTCTTGTACCCCCTGGAGGGTGACTATAGCATTGTTCATAAATTCCTCCAGGCCAACCATTAACCAGGAAGCCTGTGTCCCTTAAGAGATCAGGGGCTGCAATAGATGAAGCTAGACAGTCTTTTTACAAGGGTGAGTTTTATAGATACATGTGTTTGATAAGTACAAAGAATACCTTTTGATCCTGTCAAACATTCAGAGCTGTCATTGTTCACTCTATCTATGTAATCTTAAAGGACCTATTCTTCCTCCCAGTACATTTATTACAGAACAATTAATCTCTATGTTGAAGAGATGGTGAGATGGGAGGGGTAGAAGTAGTAGTAGTAGTAGTAGACATAGTAGTAGTAGTAGTAGTAGTAGTAGTAGTAGTAGTAGTAGTAGTAGTAGTAGTAAAAAATTAGGAATTGAGTGTGCTCATGCCAGGGTCAGTAGATATCTTTCTGTACCTTTAGGGAGTTTAAAGGAATAAAACATGGTGGAATATGCTTACACTGCAGAGGTGGACTGCATATGTTTTTTTCCTGATATAGATTTTAAAAACAGCAATAACTTCTGACCAGTCCAACAATAGCTTACTAACAAATACAAAATCTACCATAAATGTTGGATATTTCTCCTTCTGGACATGGGACACACTCATAGCAGCATTCATGAATTGAAGATCCAAACTTTTTTCTGGTGCCAGGTAAACAGGGATCTGAGCACCGAGATACCGGAACCTGAAAATCAGAGATCGTTGTTATGATTATTATTTTGTAAAGGTCCTTCATATCCTGAGAGATTATACAAACTGCAATTACTTTCTGGAGACTGTTGTGTGTAGGCTCAAACCTTGGGCTCATTGCAGGGAGCCAAACACACCCTGCTACCAGTCCCCAGTTCACACCATTCATATTTTATATGAATGGATGAATATGCACACAAGCCTAATCTTGCATGAGATGTTTAAAAAAAAAATTCCAGCCCAAATATGTAGACATATAAAACCAGTTTTTTTGGGGCCATTACCTTTAAAGTTTTTTCAACTTTTTTGATGTATTTTATTATTTGAGATATTTTAGGCAATTTAAATAGCAACTTAAAAAATGTGAAGAGAATTTAAGGAAAGAACGGTGCCCAGTCCGCTCTCTCCCTTTTTTGCTATTGTTTAAAAATCCTGAAAACTTTGTGGGGACCTGCGGTGACATCCAGTGTACTGTAACTAAATGCAGAATGTTTTCATTTTCTCACAGTGTACCACCCATTACACCGGCATTGCAGTGTGAACGGGACACGTAGAAAACAATTGTTTTCTATGACTGTTTGTGGTGACCTGTATTGATCTGATATGGCGTGTGAACACAGTGTTCGGATGTGAGGAGGTTGCAATGCCATTTTAAAGTGCACCTGTGACCAAAATATGGACATTTACATATCTATATCTATAACTATTTACATATCCCTAATAGGAGGTGAAAGCTTCAGAACAAGCCATCCCTGAACTCTGAAGATGCTTGTACTGACAAGTAATGTGTTCCCTCAAAGTTTACAGCAAGGATCCTAAAGTTGTATTTCAGTTGGTTTCTAACGTCCCTGGTACTGTCAGCTTTTAGCAATCCAGTATGGTTTCAATTGAAAAATAAAAGTCTTGACCCTCTAGAGAGTGTTTACATTAATGACATATCCAATCAAAGGGTCTGCAGGATGTTTAAGACATTTGATCAAGTCCAGATTTTCTAAATCCATCAGTAATTCCCGATGATTACGTTTTACAGTTTGACCACCAACAGATTGTGAAATCACAATCTCATAGACATCAGACATGGCATAGATTTATGGTATGGCTTCTTCAGAAGGGATAAAATGTCTCATCAGCTTTTTGCATTTCATAATTTTAGGGTGTTTTGTCTTAAACTGATTTTTATACATTGGTGTAGATAGTTATTATTAATGTAGCATTATCATAACATTAAGTATGTAAATTATATGATACATAAATCTGGGCAACTCACTTGTGTTGGTATTATTGGTATTGGTAACTTAAGCTGCACACAATCCAAATTTTGTCAAAATTACCTTGACTGAAAAATCAAAGGAGTTGGTTGGAAAAAAGACACAACGAAAACAGTGACTGTAGCCAATGAGCTGCAATCATTGTTTGGATATTCTGATTGATGTGGGTGCCTACTGTCAGAATACAATAGCCAGCAAGGAAGCCAGTATGGATGGGGGAATTGGGAGATATTTTTCATTCAGCCTACTGGGCTGAATGAAATAATTATTTACATGTTTGGCCACCTTAACCCCATTTGGACAGACGTTTATTCCTCCAGAGTATTAATGGTGAGGCTGTATTAAGAGTCCGGGCTTTTCAGAATGTTCCCAAGTATTTTTTTGATAACTGTTTGCAAGAGGGGCAACTGGGGTCATATGATATCAGTCAAAGCAAGCAGGCATGTCAAAATTCAGAAGTATACTGCACATGTGCAGTAGCAACTTATGCCAACT
>NW_017309004.1:79944-84896 GCF_000935625.1 Nanorana parkeri
CGTTTATTCCTCCAGAGTATTAATGGTGAGGCTGTATTAAGAGTCCGGGCTTTTCAGAATGTTCCCAAGTATTTTTTTGATAACTGTTTGCAAGAGGGGCAACTGGGGTCATATGATATCAGTCAAAGCAAGCAGGCATGTCAAAATTCAGAAGTATACTGCACATGTGCAGTAGCAACTTATGCCAACTAGTGCACTTTACATTGAATATTTATAAATAGGGTTATCATTAGTGGTGAGTTTCAGCGCAGTGCAGTTTTTTGTATATTTACATATTTATATCATGGACCTACCTCTTCACCATTCTTCCATGTTATGGCTTTAGTATTAATTTGAAATTGCTGGTGTTCTGGTACCCAGGATGTAAAATTTCCCACATCGATATAAATCACAGTCTCTCTATCCATAACAATCCAATTTATTATTTTGTAGTGATAAACAAATTCTCCGTATTCATTAAAAAATGGAACGGGCTCATTTAAACCAAATGTGTATTCAACTTTTTTTAAGTAGTGATCCAACTTCAACATGAATGTAGAAAAGGAATGAATATGTTAAAGAAAAGCAATCTGTCACAGGGAAATCAATATTTAAAATGTTTCTAAATATAACTCTATCTATATATAACTCTTAATAGACTCTGGTCTTCATATCATCCCCCATCCCCTGGGCTACAAGTGCACCCCTTTCTCACAGTAGAATCACCAGAATGTATGACCATGTACCCGAATAGAGCCCAAACACACTTCTAAATACCAGTTTTCCTCAAATCTTCCACACCCATTTGTATTTTCCATACCTTCAAACTGGTAGGTGATCAATACATTCAGGGATTCCTCCAGGTATCAGCAGGTTGTGCAGATTGTTATCTCCAAAAAACAAAAAGAACATCTCTCATAGAGCCAACTGGTTTATGAAAACATCAATAAAGTAAATGTATTGCACTCACATCTTATTGTGCTGCGTCAAGCACATAACCAGAGCTCAAAATCCCATAAACTTCTTTCCAAAGTTCAGTAAAAACAGTCCTCTCCAATTATAAGGGAGGTTTACAGGCTCCTCTCGACGTGTTTAACCATGGAGACTTCCTCAGAAGCAATCATCCAGTTTACACTATGAGAGGTGTGGAAAATACAAAAGAATGGAAAGGCATACAATGGACTCTTATCTATGAAATATTTATTTACTGTATATTATTGTGATAATGATCAATCTGCACTGTTAAGGAAGGATGAAGGAATCTGTTGTACTTTTTTGTTCAGTCTGCATTTTCTACAACAAAATATAGCAGTGGATGACCAGCTTTAGAAGTAAAAGTGATTTGTTATCTCTACCTTCCATCCGGTATTTTTTCGTAAAAACCATATATTTGCAGCCCCCTCATTCGACAAAAAGGTAAATAAACTTTAAGAAACAGTAAACAATTAAAATCAAAATACAACAGAACAAGATAAAATAAATGACGAACAAAAAATCGAGCTGCATTCCAGGTCACAATAAAGCATAAAAAAAAAGCACAACAGAAACAAACAAAGAACTGCTTCAAGTACAGTCTGCCTTTTCTCTGTAATACCTCTAACCATTCTCACAACCCATGACATTTTGTAGAGAATAAACATTCAATATCACAAGGTTTATGGCTATTAATTTTGTGGGCAGACCCCAGAGAGATGGTAACAAAGGATTGATCTTAAAATATGAGAGGAGGTGAAATGGGTTTTTGATCTGAATACATTACAAGCAAGAGGTTTAAATGTTGATGTGGATCGTCATTTATTTCTATAGGGTATGTGAGGGGTTAATGACATTGTGTGTTGATCCTACAGGTGAGGCATTTTAATGGGAGCAATATCTGGCCGTGTTCTTTTGAAATGAATATACAAATTTACCCATAAAAGGTGGTGGGGTTAGTCCTGAATGGTGAAAGAAGCTGAGGAGAGGGGAGAACAGAGGAGGATGCACAACAATGCAAGTTGTTTTGTATATCATCCAGATGTCACTTACCTTCTAGATCACATTCAGAGTTGTGCTCCTCTTGCAGGCTGCAAGCACACTGATCACTGAAGCAATCAGCCAGCTTAAACCAGAACAGCTGGCAGGATGACAGAAGAAGAAGTCAGCTTGGGGCTGACTTGATCAGGACAGGTCTTGTGTTGGGGAAGTAGACAAGGGACACTGGGGAAAGGAACATTGTAGGGGGACATTGGAGGGAACTCTAAGGGACACAGCAGACTTGTGGCTGGGATCAGCAGCCATAGAGCAGCCACATTTATGAACTGATTGTATTAGATTGCAGGCTTTTGATTACATCCAATCAGTAAGATACTCAATGTCAGATACTATTTTGAATGTAAGTTCTTAATCAATGAAGTCACTATGAGCTTACAAGATTATAGATCCTGCTGAGGCAAGGCATACCTTCCTGGCCCACTAGAAGTAGCTCTGTTCTGAGGTGTGCCTTACATCGATAGCAGGGAAATATTTAATTTTCATTTGTCCTGAGGAGTGGCTTCAATAGGTCTTTGAAAAATGTATACAGCAATTAGGTTTAGACTCTCTGCAACCAATCCCCTTTTGGCCAGTGCATTGCACTCAACTCTCTCCCACATTTTATATCTTCTATATGTAGATGAAGGCTCGCTTTTGTGGAGTTCAGCTTGACAAGTGATCTGCGCTCCATGGAAATGTTGGTGCAAAAAACAGCATTTGTTGCTGTTGTTTATGCTGCATAATTCTTTGTGCGGCGCTCTTCTTTAACATAAAAGTGTCACTATAATGAAAGGGTCAAAACTACTGTTTGTCCCCCAAGCCCAAACTTCCTAATCTTCCTCTGATTATGTCAGTATCACCCACAAACTATTCCACTACAAACCAGACATAGTAGAGGGGATGAACGTTAACAATTCAAATGATTGTCTGGTCCAGCAAGATATTATTTTATATATTTCCTAAACTCCCTCAGAAGATTGTGTACTCTACCTTATGTCTGTAATAATGAGGTTCCTTATCAGACAATTTTCCTTCATAGAAAAGATTCATATCATGCAGTGCTTTGGCCATAGCTTCTACTGCATAAAAAATTCGTGGAGAGGTTCCTTGATGTACAAAATTGTTTAAATTTGGATACGTTTCCTCAACCACAGAACCATTAATCTTATGAATACATGATATGGTACTGTTTCTGTTTCTTTTGTTGGCAGACATACACTTTGCAATTGATAAAATTAAGAGGGAATATGTGAAATTATTTAAGCTATACGTCTCATCAATTCCATCAAAAAAATGTTCTTTATGTGGAAAGAATAAAGGGGATAGTGCCACGGCCAAGCTACCATTAAAGTCAGTTGTTGGATAACGTTCAGGAGGGCTGGGAGACTTCAAAGGTGAAAGAATAAAGGTTTTGTCATGGAGAACATTGCTGACATTAAAATAAATATAAAATAGATGCGGACTGATATAAGATCCACAGAATACAATTACTTTAGCACTGGAGGATCTAATAACAGAAATGGCATTTTCTATAGTGTGCTGTGCATAAATGTCTTCACTATAAATGTATGTCCCAAATAATAATGTATATTCAACACAAATACCATTATTTTTCATATACTTCGTTAATATCTCTTTATCTTTGTCTCCGGCATCATCTTCTGATGCAAATATTCCAACCCACGTCCAGCCAAAATGTTTCAACAACTTAATTACAGCCATATAATGAACATGATCATTCTGAACCATCCGGAATACATGAGGATAGAGAAGCCTATTGGTTAGAGAATAGTCCGTAGCTCCATAACTGATCTTCAAAACAGTAAACACAGACATTATTTTCAATGTTTGTAGCCACTAGTAGATAACATTTCTTACATTTCTTAAAGGTAAAAGGAATAAAAATGGCAATCACAGTGTAGTCATGTAATTATTTTATATTCCAGGGAAGAAAAACTTTATTTCTATCTATTTTCATCAGGAGACCCTCAGATTATTATTAAAATATCAGTTGTTAAAATACATGACCTCCACTAGTCCAATGGCCGTCTCTCTCTCTCTCTCTCTCTGTCTTACTCTGGTGAGCATAAAGGGTCCAAAAAGAGAAGGGTAGGGGGTGGCACTGTTATTTACATTTGGACATGATACTGGCTACTTGTTGGCTGCACTGTTTTCGTTTTGTAATTTTTATTTTTCAAAGCCAGTTCCATCTTTTCCCCTCTCTCCTTCTCTTCCCTTTTTTACCCTCCTTTCCCCTTTTTTTCTCTCTTTAACTACACACCAATATCCCCGACCCCTCTTCTTTCATGTTCCCTCCCATTCTCTCTCCCTTCCCCTGTTCCCTTATTCTTTTCCTTTATCCTTAAGATGGGATTATCTGATTTCCGCTTCCTACATTAGAAGATGTTTTGCATCATGGATATCCCTCATTCATTCCACCATTTCATACTGTAAGCTGTGGTTCTTTTTTCAAAAAGTTTTATTGCCTGGCACGAACCCCCGTTTTTTTGGTTCCACTGTCGGAGCACAGTGTTCTGTTATTGACTCTCTTTAGTTGGGATGTCCCGATACCACTTTTTCAAGACCAAGTACAAGTACTGTCCCTCATGTACTTGCTGATACCAATTACTGATACATTTTCTTAAAGGGACATGTGACATTTTTTCTAAAACAATACAGACTAATGATTTTAGGGCAGTTTCTCACCAGTGCTGCATGCATTGGAGGTGACAGGTTCTCTTTAAGGTGATTAGGGGTCTTTTAGACCTCTAGTGTCACCTTTCTTCTTCACTGGATTCACTAAATGTAAATACAGCAGGCAGTGGCTGGGAGCAATAGCCAGCCTGCTATTAGATATTTTAAATTGCAAAAGCAAATAGCAGGCTGGCTATTGTACCCACCCACTGCCTGCTGTCAACCAGCAAAGGAGGGAACTGAAGACAAAGTTCTCAATCAGGTCCTCT
>NW_017309004.1:84986-85354 GCF_000935625.1 Nanorana parkeri
GTGAGCACACTGAACGGACATTCTCTTCTTACAATGAGAGTGAAAACTGCTGTGCAGCAAGGAGCACGGGCATCTCACACTGAGATATATCACCAAAAGGAAACCGATTCATAAAGTTGAAAGGACGGGACACGGAGGAGCAGCAGCAGTTAAGATACATGGGGGAGGGGGCAGCGGGGGATTTCACAGCTGCAGTCTCTTCTGCCTTCTCGTGCTGGCTACAGCGGTCTGTGAAAGGGACACCGAGCTCTGCAGAGTAGCATCGGTATCGGGACATCCCTACTCTTTAGCATGGCTTATGTGCCTCAGGGTCCTTATTTGTGCTTTCTTTTCTACCTCCACCTCCCAAAGAGCTGACTCTTTCATTG
>NW_017309004.1:85430-89047 GCF_000935625.1 Nanorana parkeri
TTTCTTACTCTCACTCTCCTCCTCCCAACTGAGCTTCACCTTCTCCCTCCTCCTTTTCCTTCTCCCTATTCTTCTTCGATTTTCTTCGCTTTACTTGGAAATAATGCCTTCTACCCCCGAAAACACAATTTTCCTGGACTGTTCTGTCTATCAACGCTAGTGGACTTAATCTCCCAGAAAAGAGGTTGTAGTTTCTCTGAGCATTCCCACATCACAAAGCCCTGGTGGTATGGCTTCAAGAAACCCATTTAAAGAAAAAATCTGTTCCGAATTTATATAGCTGTTGTTTCACTGCGGTCTATCATGATATGGCTGAGCAATCAAAAACCAAAGGAGTAGGGATGTTCAGATACCAGTTCAGAGATCAGCGCTGATACTTGGCATTTTCATGAGAACAACCAGGGTTGCAGAGGTTGTAGCCGGGACCTGGCTCTAGTGCTCCACCACTGTCCTGAAATCAATAGACTGAATTGTTTTAGGAAAACTGTCACATGACAATAAACAAAAATGTATCAGTACTTTAATCTGTAAGTACTTGGGCAAGTATCAGTACTTGTACTTGGAAAAATGGTATTGTTGCATCCCTTTTTTATTTTTAAAAAATGATACATTAAAACATGTATGCTCCTTAAAAATGACAGCTGCCTCCTAATTTTTTACATTTTTCTCTAGTCTTGGAGCTGGAAAAGTATCTGTACATGTACCTGTACTTGTACCGAGTATGGTACTTGGTATCTGAACATCCCTAGAATGGAGTGTCTATCTTGTTCTCCTCAACTGCAGATTTTCAGCTTAAGGAACAGTTGACTGACCTGGACGGACGTCTCCTCTTCCTCAGGGTTAAAGTTTGCAACACACCGATCACTATTGCAAATATATATGGCCCAAACACTAAACATGTCCCTTTTTTCTGCAAATTGTTTACTAAACTCAGGGATTTTTTTTTTTAAATCAGAAGTCAACTTTATTGTAAAAATAGAAAAGGTAAGGTACAAAGTTACATGGAGGCAAATGCCTCAAAGGCATGGCAGCATTATCAGCATATATCCGAGGAAAAGGTTAAACGTGAATCACAGTAAAGTTATCGTGACATGACACAATTGCTCAAGTTTAGTAGAGTATCCAACACGTTGCCACAGCGGGCCCAGCAAGGGAAATTGCATGACGGGTGGGCAGCTCATCTTTACAGACCTGTTCAAAGGGGGTGAAAGGCCTGGTTGTCTGTTGGTGGTGGGGTACAGAGAGCAGGAAGCGCCTTAGCTGGGTGGCACCCCAGTGGTCAAGGGGGGGATCTGTGACCGATAGCCACCGGCCGGCAAGATGGAGGTTGCATAGTCTAAACTTATTGGCCTCGTGGAGACGACAAAAACGAGGGTTGTCAACACCAGGTGGGAAGTCTGGGTCGCCAACTACCGGAGTCAAAGGCGAGGGGAAGGGAGAGATGTCCGTGGAACGAAAAAGTGATCTGGAGATCTGGAGTGTGGGTGTGATAGTGGGATGTGAGCGGGTGGAGGGCGGCAGAGGTGAAGAGAGCCAGGGGAGTCCGGCCAGGGCCGGGTTAAGTGCAGTCCGGCCAGTGCCGGGTTAGTATCTTCCTCCTCCATACCCGCCCACGGCTTGGTTTTCCGGTGACAGCACCCATCCCAAACACGTGCAAGGTGGGTTGCCTTGTGGTATTTGGCCAGGTCCGGGAGGCCAATGCCTCCCCTATTTGTGGGAAGGGTAACTGTATAATAGCGGATCCTGGGGGGGAGTAGGACCATAGAAAGGCCGTGAGCATTTGACACATACGGCGAAAGAAAATTGGTGGGATGCGGATCGTGAGGGCCTGGAACAAATAGAGGATTCTCGGTAAAGTCGTCATTTTGATGGCATTACAACGGCCAAACCAAGAGAGTGACAGGAGGTGCCAAGATAACAAGTCTTGTTTGGTCTTCTGGAGTAGGGGAGCAAAGTTGAGCTCGTAGAGCTTTGTGGGGTCTGCTGCGATATTAGTGCCCAGGTAGGGCAGGGCGTCCGTCGACCAGGTAAACGGAAAGGAGGACTGCAGGCGGTCCATGTCAGCCCGAGGGAGGGATATGTTTAAGGCCGAAGATTTAGAGAAGTTTATTTTGAAGTTGGAGAGGGAGGCGTAGTGGTCCAACTCCCGCATAAGAGTCGGGAGGGATGAGCAGGGATCAGAGATGAAGAATATCAGGTCATCTGCAAAGGCAGCTACCCTGTGTTCTCCTGAGCGTTTTACTAGGCCCCGGAAATCGGGGAGGGTTCGGACCCGGCATAGGAAGGGCTCCAGGGTGAGAATGAAAATGAGCGGGGAAAGGGGGCATCCCTGCCTCGTACCGTTGGAAATGGAAAAGAAATCCGAGCGGGCTTCGTTCACCCGGACGGCTGCCGACGGGGCAGAGTAAAGCATGGAAATCCAGCGCATCATACCGGGGCCCAGACCAATGTGACGGAGGGTAGTCTGGAGGAAGCGCCACTCCACCCTGTCAAACGCCTTTTCCGCGTCAGTGGACAAGAGCAACAGGGGCGACGGGGCAGATCGAGCATGGTGAATTACATTCAGCACTCTGGTGGTATTATCTCTAGGTTCTCGCCCTGGGACAAAACCAGCCTGGTCCAGGTGTACCAGATCAGGGATGTACGGGAGCAGTATGTTGGGCAGGATCTTAGCAACGATCTTGACATCTAAATTGAGGAGAGCTATTGGGCGGTAGCTGCTACACTGGGATGGGTCCTTACCGGGCTTAGGAATGACCGCTATGTGGGCGCGTAGGGAGTCTCTGGGGAGAGCTGAGCCCAACAAGAGGGAGTTGTAGGCATCTAGGAAATGGGAAGAGAGGACATGGGAGAAAGTTGTGTAGTAGGGTAGTGTATACCCATCAGGGCCAGGGGCCTTACCCAGTTTGGCTTGCTTGAGTGCCAGATCGTATTCCTCTTGAGTGATCGGCGTGTCTAGGGTGTCTCTGACCTCAGGTGGGAGCGTGGGCATGCCAGACTCACTGATGTAGCGTATCAAAGTAGTACTATCATGTGAAGTAGGGGATGATCCCGACCCCGAGCTCAAATTGTATAAGGAGCGGTAGAAGCTTTGAAATTCCCTAGCCATGTCAACGGACGATGTCAATCTAGTTCCCGCGCTGGATGTAATGTGGGGTATAAAGGTAGCTTGGCGAGGGCCCCGCAGGGCCGACGCCAAGGTACTGCCCGGTTTGTTGGAGAGCTCGTACAGAGAACAACGGCCCTTCAAGAGGCCCTGACGTACAGTAGAGATAAGAAGGCCATTGAGTTCCGCTCTGAGCGAGGCCAACTCCCGAAGGTGAATTATCGCTAAGGATTTTTTATGTGCGGCTTCTAAGGTGTGTAGTCTGGCGAACAGCTGGGCTACCCTAACAGTCCTTTCCCGCTTGTTTCGGGCTCCATGTCTGATCAAGACTCCCCTGACAACGCATTTGTGTGCTTCCCACACCACCGAGGGTGCTGAAGACGGAGAGCAGTTCTCTGAAAAGTAGGAGAGGATGGTGGATTCGAGCTCAGATCGGATCTCCGGATCCTGCAACAGCGATTCGTTCAGATGCCAAGAGGGGCATCTGGGGACAAAAGGGAGGAGTTCCAAG
>NW_017309004.1:92115-95566 GCF_000935625.1 Nanorana parkeri
GTGCCGCGGCCCGGTCTCTTACCTGACATGAGACCGGCCGTGGAGGAGCGTGTGAGCGCCATCTTGGAAGCTGCTGCGGGAGCCGGAGTCGATGGTCTGCGGGTGAAGAAATCTTATAGCAAGGCAAAGCGGGGGTCGCCATGAGTGCCGGATGTGTTCTGCTCCTTGGGCATAGAGGAGTTAAGTGGGGAAAGTCAACGGAATAGCTGGTCCGGCGCGGTGATTGCAGAGCTCCCCTGATTCACGTCTTCACGGCGCCATGTCCAGGCCACGCCTCTTACTCAGGGATTTTAAGAGAGGTATGCTCATCTTAAGAGGGGATTTAAATATGCCTCCTAACCACGTTCTTGAAACATCCTCTGGTAAATCATTCCTTTTGTTCTACTGTCTTTGCCAAGTCAAAAAGTAATTGGCCTCTCTTACCTTACATGATACCTGGTGTTTCCTTCACCCTTCTAACAAAGATTTTACCTAGATTTTACCTTAAGATTTTCCCCATCTTCACTCTACTACCTATTCCCGATGTGACTTCCTCTTTCTTTCCCAAAAAGACCTCCCAAATATTACACGTGCCACTATGGAACTCAGGTGTGCACAGAGCTGAAGAAAGTATTTAATAGATATGCCTTCTTGTTCCCAGTTACCAACTTTGATTTTCTTGCAAGAGGATTACATGCTCAGACCTGATTTTTTTTACTATAAATATATTAAAAAAATGTGGGGGGGGTAATCTTGCTCTCTCTTGAAACCTGTCATTCATTTTGAATCTTTGCAATCTTTATTTCCTTTTTACATATTTTGTTATATTGTTAATATTTCCCCTATTGAAATGCAATGATAAACTTTATTTCTATAGAAAGTGGAATGCTACTGACTCTCTAAACTTTGTGTAGGCTCAATCAGAAACATCTGTGGGAATGACATGGGCATTGTTCAACATCCAATTGTTGTGTTGAATTCGTTTTTATTAGTTTTCCACCAGTTTTCAAACAGTCCAAAACAGTACTCAAACTTTGTAATACATGACATCGTAAGATATGGGGACAAGAGTATAACATTGTTGGGTCGGCATTGGCACCCTAATGCCAGTGTGTATATTGACTTTTATCAACGTACATATCCCAAAATGATAAGGCACAGACATGGTATGTAGGGCGTATGTCAAAAGGGTTAGCCTTCTTGCATTATAGACTTGGTAATCTAGCGTGAGTCTCGCCAACACCTCTTAATACCTTCTCCAAACGGACGTTTGAACATCAGCTTGTGTCAGGAAGAACACCAAAACGGGAAGATCAGGGGACATGTCCACCAAATATGCACCGCCAGTAGGTCTCTGGAGAAGAAGGGAAGATTCGATGTAGGAAGACTGGGTCTCTGTACCATCTAGTAATGATTTTGTAGTTCTTTTCCTGGGCATATGAGGAGATAGAGGATTTATGAGTGTAGTGATAAATGGTGGTCCAGTCTGAATCCGACAAGTCCCTGTTCAAATCAGCACACTCAACGGTATCTGATGAAGAACATCTCTCAACATCCCATAAATGACTAAGACTGTGTGGCGAACCCTCTCTTTGGACACAAGTAAACTTTCAAAATCCGTCAGCGGTCTGTGAATTTGCCCCGAGGCAAAAAGCTGGACAGTTATATGTCTAGCAGCCAATTAGCCGGAGGGTCCGTTACGCCAGCTGCCAGCGGTACAAAACGTCCAGTAAGGGCATGTAAAAAGTCCCTGGCTGTGGGCTAGTCATTTCTTTTGTATCCCCCTACCGAAGAAATGGCAACCCCCATTGGGAACAGTGAGTTGTCAAATAGAGGGGAGAGAGAACAAGGTTTAGTGGTAAGAGAGGGGGCATTGGGAGTGTCGTGCCACGATTTCAGAGTAGCACAAGTAAGAGGGGATGGACGAGATAGCACCGTAGTTTCGTAGGGAGGGTTCCATGGTAGGGCTCTAAGATCTACCGGGCTCAGGTCCTGTTCAATCAGTAGCGCAGGTTTGGGTTGAGATGTAGGAGGTGGGAACCAATCTACGATCCTGGATAGGAGAGCGGCCCTATGGTATTTCTCAAAGTTGGGCAGGCTCACCCCCCCTGGGATTTGTGTCTGCATAGAACTTTATAATGGATACGGGAATATCCCTTGTGCCACATAAAGCGATTCACCATGGATCGCAGGGTACGAAAGAAGTGCTTTGGGGGGCCTATAGGAATAGTTTGGAAGAGGTACAGTAGTTTTAGGAGGGTCTCCATCTTCAGTGTGTCAATTTTGCCAAACCATGACAACTTCACATTGTGGTACGACTCAAAGGCTAGGCGGAGGGACCCCAGTAGGGGTAAGTAGTTTAGTGGGAAAAGATCTGACAAGTTAGCTGTGATGGATATGCCTAAATAAGTGAGAGACCGGGTCTGCCATTGGAAGGGGAAATTGCTGCGTAAAAGGGTTACCGTTGAGGGCGGTAACGTAAGGTTCAGGGCAGTGGATTAGGTCATATTAACTTTAAAATTACTGAGCCTGCCGAATCTGTCGAATTCCCTGAGGAGCGCCGGGATGCTGATATGGGGACGTGTGATGCACAGAAGCAGGTCGTCTGCGAACAAAGACATCTTATGGTGAAAAGATGTCGTGGGGACACCGTGTATCGGGGTTCTTTCGTATGGCTTGTGCCAAGTGTTCCATTACTATGACATAAAGAAGTGGGGAGAGAGGGCATCCCTGTCTAGTGCCATTGGAAATAGAGAACGGCTCGGAGAACGAGCCGTTCACCATTACCCTCGCCGTAGGGGAGGAATATAGAGACATGATCCTGGCAATAGTAGTCGGCCCCATACCAATTTGGAGAAGAGTCTGGCGGAGGAACCTCCAGTTCACACGATCGAATGCCTTTTCCGCATCAATGGATATTAGGCATGCTTTAGTGTGATGCTTTTGGATGTGAGAGATCAGGTGAATCGTTTTAATGGTGTTCTCCCTAGCCTCCCTCGCTGGTATGAAGCCGACTTGTTCTGGGTTGATGATGGATGGCAAAGATGGGGAGATACGAAGCGCCAGGAGTTTGGAGAATAATTTGACATCGACGTTAAGTAGCGATATCGGTCTAAAGTTCTGACATAGGGAAGCGTCTTTACCAGGTTTGGGGATAACACAAATATTCGCCTCCAGCATAGTAGAGGGAAAAGGGTGCTTATCATCTATTGAATTAAAGGTACGAGTCAAAATCGGGGATACCAGATCAGAGAGCACCTTGTAAAACCGGGGCGAGTAGCCATCCGGTCCCGCGCATTTACCCGTCTTCAGGGTCCGCATAGCCACGTCTATCTCAGATTGGGATAAAGGGGACTCTAGTTCCAATGAAACTGCACTCTATGGTCGGTAGTGCAGTTTGCATAATGTAGTGTGTCAGTGATTCGGGGTCATTTCCGGCTATCCTGTCTTGGGGCGGGGGAGGAAGGTGATA
>NW_017309004.1:96041-96482 GCF_000935625.1 Nanorana parkeri
GGACTCTATGTGCGGTAGTTCAGTTTGCATAATGTAGTGTGTCAGTGATTCGGGGTCATTTCCGGCTATCCTGTCTTGGGGCGGGGGAGGAAGGTTATAAAAAACGCGAGTAATATCTACGAAACTCACTTGCAATGCTCTGGGTGGAGTGAAGTTTGGAAGACTGACGATCCAGGATATAAGGGATAAAGGCCCGTGGGGGGCAGGGATGTAACGTTCTAGCCAGGTGACGTCCACATTTGTTAGCAGATTCGTATCTTACTTTACAAGCCCTGTCTCGTGCAATGCGTGAGCTGGAGTCTAAAATAGATAACAATTCCCGTCGGGCATTTGATAGTTCCACATAAGTGGTATCAAGTCGTGTAGATTTATGTATACCCTCCAATGTCGCTATAGAATCCAGGAGCTCAGTAACGCGGGTGGCTCTAGCTTTCTTGAGGC
>NW_017309004.1:96721-107028 GCF_000935625.1 Nanorana parkeri
GGGGCGAGTAGCCATCTGGGCCCGCACATTTACCCGTCTTCAAGGTTCGGATCGCCACGTCTACCTCAGATTGGGAAAAAGGAGACTCCAGTTCCAGTGAAACAGTGCGCTCTATGGTCGGTAATGCAGTTTGTGTGATGTAGTGTGTCAGAGAGTCGGGGTCATTTCCGGCTAACCTGTCTTGGGGTGGGGCAGAAAGGTTGTATAGACCTGAGTAATATCTACGAAATTCACTTGCAATGCTCTGGGTGGAGTGAAGTTTAGAAGACTGACGGTCCAGGATATAAGGGATAAAGGCCCGCGGGGGCCGGGGATGTAACGTTCTAGCCAGGTGACGTCCACATTTGTTAGCAGATTCGTATCTTACTTTACAAGCCCTGTCTCGTGCAATGCGTGAGCTGGAGTCTAAAATAGATAACAATTCCCGCCGGGCATTTGATAGTTCCACATAAGTGGTATCAAGTCGTGTAGATTTATGTATATCCTCCAGTGTCGCTATAGAAACCAGGAGCTCAGTAACGCGGGTGGCTCTAGCTTTCTTGAGGCGAGATCCGTGTTTTATAAAAATGCCTCGAACTACGCATTTAAGCGCTTCCCATTGGGTCAGCGGGTGAGTAGTGTCACTGGCATGGTCTAACGTAAAATTCCGCACTGAAGCCGTTATCTCGTCTAAGCATAGGGGATCGTTTAACAAGTTGTCATTTAGTCGCCACGAGAAATGTGTGCGTCGAACACTGGGAACACCTAGAGTGAGAAAGACGGGGGCATGGTCAGACCAGATGCGGAGACCAATGTTGGCCGAAGGGGTCGAGTCAAGTAAATGTTGAGCAAGGGACAAATTATCTAGCCTACTGTAAGAGTTGTGGGCCGGAGAGAAATATGTATAATCTCTCTCAGATGCATGGAGGGCCCGCCACACATCCACCAGTCTGAGCTTAAGGAATACATTTCTGATTTTAGTAAGGGACGTGCGAGAGAGATGGGACTTACTGGAAGAAGAGTCCAGACAGGGCACCGTTGCTAGGTTGAAGTCTCCTCCCAGGATCAGGTTAGGACATCCAAAATTCTCCAGAGCCGTAACTAAGCGTGCAAGGAAGGTCAATTGGTCTTGGTTTGGAAAATAGACATTAGCCAGAGTATAGGCATGATCATAAATGTTTACTTTCAGGAAAAGGAATCTACCGAGAGGGTCCGCTTGCTGTTGCAGGATCTCGGGGTGCAAAGTCTTGTGAAAGGCGATAGAAACACCTTTGGACCGTGCGACAGAATTAGTGCTGTGATACCAATCAGGAAAATATTTAGTTGGTATTCTGGGGATGGTATCACTTTGGAAGTGAGTTTCCTGCAAGAACAAGACCCCCACCTTGCGTTTATGAAAATGATAGAGCACCTGACTGCGCTTCTCAGGGGTGTTGAAGCCTCTCACATTGAGGGTCGCCAAAGCAATATGGAGGGTAGTCATCATGGGGGCCTAAGGAGCTCTAACACGGCTATGTGTACCTCTCCCGGGGTAAGGAAGGGAAGGGGGAGGGAGGGAACCAGGAAAGGGGAGACAGCGAAGCAGGTAGAGGAAAGGAGGAAAAAAAGACATATAAGAAAACAAGCGCTCTCCCGCCACCTAGTGGCGTATGGAGAGAATAACATCTTGGTGAACCAACTTATGGTCCAGTAAACCCTACAGGTATGCAAAATGTCAGCGAGCACACTCACTGACGACCTAAGTGGGGGTAACGTGGAAAGCACAGGGGGCTTCTCCCGCTGCCAAATTATGGCATAGTAAACTAGTTTAATTTAGTAACATGTAACAGTATGAACGACAGCAGCGATCGTGGTTAGTAACCACGGCAAACATCCCAGGTGGGGCACCGGGCATCAATCGGTGTGCGGCAGGAGGCATTCACCCCCGCAAAAAAAAAAGTGTCTCATCCGAGACATCGAAGTTGGAGGAGAGTATAGTCGAGTGGGCTAATAGTCAAGTGTTAGAAGACGTTCGCCCGGCGGATTTTCTTGATTTCTGCATCCACGCTGGTGGTGATACAAAGCCGGGCAGGGTCGGTTTAAGTGGCCAGTCTGGAAGCGAGACTTGAGGGAGTTCCAGCTTTCCCAGGAAAGATGGAAGGTCACCCATGGAACGGAAAACAGCTGATTTGCCTTCATGTACAACAATAAGTTGAAAGGGGAAACCCCATCTATATTTGATGTTGCGTTGTTTTAGCAGGTCGAGTAGGGGATGCAGAGCCCTGCGAAGAGTAAGCGTGTGACCTGATAGATCCGGTAGTAGCAGTATAGGGGAGTCATTGAATAAGATGGCGTCTTGCGTACGAGCTGCCCTCATGATGTCATCTTTAAGCTTGAAGAAGTGGATCCTGCATATAACATCTCTGGGACTGGAGCGGTCAGGACGTTTAGCCCCTAGTGTTCTATGAATCCTGTCTATTTCAATAGGGGTATCCTTAGGCTTATTCAGGACCTGATTGAAGAGAGCGATTGCGGCGTCTTCCAGGTCCCTGGGGTCCACAGACTCAGGGAGACCCCTGATGCGGATGTTATTGCGCCGGTTCCTGTTCTCCTGATCATCCTGCTGATAGATCAGTTGATGCAGTAAAACTGTGTGTTCTTGCAAGGTGGTACCGTGCACGTGCAGCCGGGCCCTCAAATCAGAGGAAGTTTGTTTAACATCTTCTAATCTGGTGCTTATATCTTTTTTTAAAGCGGACATTTCTCTTTTATACGTGGTTTCAAATCGTGAAAAACAGGATTCAATGTCCTTCATAGTTGGCAGGGCTTTAATGTATGCTTCCATGTCCCATGCTCCCTGAGAGCTGAGGGAGGCCTGAGAACTGCTTCTGGAGCGGTGTGACATACCCCCTGGGCTATGGGGAGAGTTTATCTCCTGTGGCTGGCTTCCCTGCTGCAAGGTAGTGTCTGCAGGGGCCCGGTCAGCGATACTGGGGTGGTGGGACAGTCTTTCTGAGCCCTGGGGAGAATGCCCCTCATATGTCTGGCTCACCTGTTCCCGGTCTGGAGCCTCATGGTGTGAGGGAGACGGTTCCGGTGGCGCCATCTTGGATTTGCCTGTGGATCCAGATGCAGAGGCCGCAGACGCCGTTCTGGCGAAAAAACGGGTTAATTCCCGCGGCGCGGGACCCGTTCGCTTCTGCTTTTTCCCCTTCTTCTTCCGGTCGCTCATTGCCGGTGATGCCCGGGGGAAAGCCGCTGCTGTCTGCAGAATAGAGTGACCTCGAGCGGGAGACGAGCCAATTCACATCTCACCGCTCCATGCGCCAAGCACCTCACAGCACAATGCAATGAAAAGAATGAATGGGGTTGCACTGCATCTGTGCAGTTAGAAGAAACACTGGCCAAGACAGTTTTCTTGGCATTGTAGTTCTGGACAGGGCATCATAGTGAAGATTGAGTGAATGGGAGAAAGCTAACTATTTTACAAGGTGAAAAGCACTTTGCTTGAAAACTTAAAAAGTGTGTAGAGGGAGAAAGAAGACATGCCCCTCTATACACAAAACAGTTATTAATCACAATCATTCCAGTGGCATTGGATAAAATGCATTTTTGTTTCATTTTGGCTTCACTTTATTACGATTTTGAGCAAGATGGTCTTGATGGCAAAGATAAAAGTCACAAAACCTACCTGTGCATATCCATAGATTCTGAGTATTTGTGCCATTGGAATTGTTGTCACTGAATAATGATCTCCAATAAAACCCACCAGTTGACCTTCTCCAGAACATGAATAATTAGGGATTGTCTTCTTGGGTCCAGATAAAATGCTTAGAACATTCCTTACAGCCAAACTAGGATGTAAACATGAATCTAGAACATGAAATCCCAGAGTAATATTGGGCAAGATTTCTGGATTTTGGTTAACATTGCGAATAGCAGAAAGAAAAGCCAAAACATTTATAGGAATTTGTTCTCCCAAACTGTAAATACAAAAATATGGATGGCAAATGAGGGTAAATTGTAACATTGACTTACACTTATTGATTTATATTTAGTGGTTTCCAGTTGCCTCCTTTGCATCCCTGACAAAACACTTATCTGCCCCTGCTCTGTTGAAATGAGTGAAGCATCAACCTTCTACTGGAATGAATAGAGACTGGGGCATTCCTTGGTGAAAGAAGCAGAACTCACCAGTGATGGCTTTCAAGAAGAGGCTGTGTCATTGAGAAAGATCTCTGTTCAGCAGAGACAGTTATTTGTCTGGGTTGTGAAAGGTTCTGGGGAGGGAGGCAATTGTAGGCCACTTAACACAGGACCACTAAATATGATGTAATGATTTAAGGAATTAATGATTTGATTTACATTCAGAAAATTATTAATGTCAGGGATGAGTGAACACTCGGAAACAAATTCTGACTCACCATTGAAGACAGTTGAAGAAGTTAGTAAATTACCTAAAAAGTAAAAAGGTAAACAGAAATGTTTATGTTTTTTCTTTCATTTATGTTATGTGACTAGGAACAGGTAACAAAACAATTGTTGGTGCAAAGGTGAAAATATCATTTGAAGGTACAGCTACACATTAGAAAGAAGAACAAAGAAAAATGTAAAATTCTACTTACTCCGCACAGTAAAGTATCTTGGTATTGTTTTCAAAATGTGTACAATTTGCAGTAGCTGAAGCTATTGTGAACTGTCCTCCAATAATCAGGTCTCCTTCTTGATAATATTCAACCTCATCTTCTCTGAACCCGTACTGGACTTTAAAGATCTGTGCTGAACTCTGAGTCTTCTTTATACAAAATGACATCCACAGGACAATCCAGAAGAGCTGGCCTCTACAGGTATTAACTGAAAACAGGGTTAGGATCTTCATATACATAGAAAGCAAAAACATCTCTGCCATTCTGAATATCACGGACTGTGTAGAGAATTCTGTGATATGATACTGAACATTGATCAGTGACATCCCCACAGTAAGTTAGTGACAATGTCATCGTCTCTCCTCTCCTCTCTCTTTTTATACACTTCAGTCTCATACATTTCTCATTGTTCTGAATATGATTCTTCATTCACAATTCACCAAGTTAAAAGCAAGAAGAAAACAAGACATGAGAGGAATGTCATCCAATGAGGATAAATGTCTTGGCAATTGGGGGAGATTTTTTTGTTACTTCCTGCTGTGACTGCAAGACAGTGAATCAAAATAAATCTAAGACTGAAATTAGAAATGTAGACACTTACTGACACTTTAATACCTGAAAAATGAGTTTATGTCTCTCCCTGTCCCATTGAGATTCACAAATATCCCATCAAATTAGAACTTTGAGATATGGAAATTAACCGCTTGAAGACCAGGTGTTTAGACCCCCTTCCTGGCCAGGCCATTTTTCAGTATTCAGCGCTGCCTTACTTTGACTGACGTTTATTCCGTCATGCAGCGCTGTACTGAAATGAATTTTATACCATTTTTTGGGGAAAGATAGAGCTTTATTTTGGTAATATTTAAACAACACTGGGGGTTTTTATTTTTTACTATAATTAGGAAAAATTACAGAAAATTTTGAAAAAAAAAAGGGTTTTTTTTACATAATCAGAATATATTACTTCATGGGAAGGGATAGTACACAAATAATTTATAAAATACATAAAAAGGGAAAACAAGGGGTAACCCATCTTTTCCACAGGGAGAGGAAATATCAGGCATTCCAGAGGTGGGAAGGAAAAGGCATCACTCACTTTCACCAAATCTTTTTGAATGATCTCTCTAGACTATTCTTGTTCCCTGACTTTTGCACTAAGTTCAGCATTCCTTTTGGGGACTTTCTCTCTTTTGTGCAAGCCACCAATTTTATAAAAACTATTCTTTATGATCCATCCCATTTGCTACACAACAATCCTTTGGACTGATTTATTTCACGTAGACTATTTTCAATCTCATCTTTTTCCCTCTTTCTGAGAGAATATATGTCCTTTAACATAGATGAGTACAATGTAGCCAAATGGGCCTTTGACATCCAAGTAGAATATCTAGTCCACACCCTTTTGCAAGGCTATTGTGCACTTAAGTCTACAGTTATTAATGAACTATGAACGGAAATCCAGTTCATAATTATACATAAAGCACATTGTGCTTCTCAAATGAAGTGTCCCAATCCCTCCAAACCATATTGTAACAATACATGTCCAAAATGTAGAGAACTTAATACTTCCATTGTCTCTGGACCTGTTCTTCTATCCAACGCTATTGGTCATCTGTCCATAACTACAGAATTAGAGCTTAAGGTTCTCATGTTCCTTTAGACCCTTTATTCGTATTCTTTAACAATTGGAATGAAAATCTGCAATCGACTTAACAACGTTCAAGAAACAGAAAATGGATCAGCATATGTCTATTGTTGGCCAAAATATGCGTATTGTGCAATTGGCTTGTGCCGACCCCTCCTAACATCACCAGTCTTATTCAAGATCTCCGAAAGTTTATTTTCTTATAAAAACTTGATGCCGAACTAGATCTCTATTCTGAGAGATGCTCATCCCAATTTGTCTCTTGTTGGTTGTCATTCCTTCAAATTACATTTACTCCCACAGAACAGGAAAAAATACTACTCCCTTTTATATATACTACTCAAAATGCAACATCAGTATTGCTAAATAACATTCCCGATTTTTAGAAGTCATCACATCTTTACCTAGGAATTCCCACAGAACCCTTGACTATCCTTATGGCACTCTGTTTGTGAGGCAGCTTTCTGAAAATGTAGTTTGTAGATAAACTTTTGCTTTAATCTTGTAAGTTATGTTTATTCTTTATATTTTTGGATGTATTCTTCGACAGAGATGTGTGACACTCGTTCAAACATTGTATGATGGGAAGTTACTATGCCTTATAAGATAAAGTGCCATAATACATATGGAGGAAAAACTGAACAAAAGAGTAAACATGCATACTAATAACTACAAATGTACAAATCAAGACAAATAAACACCTAGGCCTGTAGTTCCTTGTGAAGCAGTAAAATCATAAGAGACACAAGGGAAGGAGAAAGAATGCAGCAAAGAGAAAGGAAAAAACATTTAGTGGAAAGAACAAGTAGATAGGAGGATAGAAGAAGGGAATGGAGGAAGGAGAGAAAATGTGGAAGAAAAGGAAGAAGGTGAAAGGAGACAGGAACAGGAGAGAAGACAATAAATATATAGAGGGAACGGATGGGAATCTAAAACTAGTTCTAAACCTAGTTCTGGAAGGCCCAAGAAAAAAGAAGCAGCTACATGAAATATACACAAAAGGGAAGTTGCTAAGATATCCTGAAAGGTTTTTTAATATTCTCCCATCTTACATAGTTACATAGTATTTGAGCTTGAATAAAGACACAGGTCCATCAAGTTCAATCTTTGTGTCTCTGTATGTGATTGTGCATGTGTGTGTGTGTGTGTGTGTATATGAGTCCCTGTGTGGTCTAGTTTTCAAGAGTACCTGTACCCCTGTATGTTATGGTCTATGGGGAAGGTATCTAAATGTTTTTTGAATGATTCAATACTCTCTGCTGATACCACTGCTTGTGGCAGCGAGTTCCAGATTTTACCCACTCTAACTGAAAGAAAAGCCCTACACCCCATGTGGTTAAATCTTTTCTCCACCAGTTTTAGGTGGTAGCCTCTAGTCACTGTTAGGGAGCTTACAGTAAAACGTTTATTGAAGATGTTTCCATCAAACATTTTGTACATCAAAATCATGTCTCCTTGTAGTCTCCTTACTTCCAGCGTGAACATGTTTAAATTTATTAGCTTTGTCTTATAGCTTATTTCCTCCAGCCCCTTAATTAGCTTAGTTGCCCGTCTCTGGACTCTCTACAGCTCAGGACATCCTTTCTGGGAATTGGTGACCAAAACTGGACCGCATACTCCAGATGAGGCCGAACCAGCAATCTATAAAGTGGCAAAATGATTGCCTTGTCTCTACAGTACATTCCTTTTTAATATAAGACAGAACTCTGCTCGCTTTGTTTGCTGCAGCCTTGCATTGAAAGCTATTGTTCAATCTGTGGTCTACTATGACCCCCAAATCTTTTTCCATGTCTGACTTCTCCAGTGGAGTTCCCATTAATATGTATTCCGCTTGCCTGTTTTTGACCCCAAAATGCATTATTTTACATTTATCAACATTAAACCTCATCTGCCATGTAGTTGCCCACTCCCCTATTTTATCCAGGTCCCTCTGCAATGCTATAGTTTCTATGTCCGTGTCTATGACCCTCCAAATTTTAGTATCATCTGCAAACACAGAAACATGGCTATTAACACCTTCCTCAATGTCATTTATGAACAGGTTAAACAGTATTGGGCTAGAAAAGAACCCTGGGGCAAAACGCTCTCAGCAATAGACCAGTCTGAAAAAAAGCCATTTATCAATACTCTCTGGACACGTTCCTGTAGCCAGTTCTCTATCCATGTACACACCATTCCATCTATGCCCATAGATCTCAGGTTGTGTACTAAACGTTTACGTGGTGCCGTGTCAAAAGCTTTGGCAAAATCCACATATACTACATCCAACGGCCTCTGTCCATCCAGATCTCTACTCGCCTCTTTGTAAAATGTGGGTAGGTTGGTCTGACAAGAACGGTCCTTCCCAAATACGTGCTGATTATCACTTATAATACCATGGTTACAAACAAAATCCACTAAATATTCCTTTATCATCCTCTCTAACAGTTTGCATACTATTGATGTTAGACTGACTGGTCTGTAGTTCCCAGGTTGGCATCTTGTAGTTCTTGTAGCATACCAGTGTTCTCTCTCTTGTAGACCCTGGAATCTTCTACTCATCCTGAAAATTCAGACCTTCTACAGTAGATGCTATATCCAAACACATCCTAAACTACCCTAAGCGGCTTGGAGACTGGAAGTAAAGTCTGTCTTGCCTGGATTACTCATCTTCAGTCATAGAGTGTTTGTTTGTATGCTAGAGCACCTACTAAATGTCACATATTCTACAGTGTGGAATGATAAATTCATAGACTTCACAAGCTCAAAGGGTTTTGACTCTCTTCCCCTTGCCATGACAAATATATTGGAGTTTTAGCATGCACGCATTGTGTACTTGGGTGTCAGTACCCTCTATCAGCATCCTCTGAGACAAAATGGGCAGCTCATTTATTGATAAACCAGCTCTTAATGGCTTGCACAAAAAGTTACTCTTTAGGAAAGTTGCTTCATTTTCCCTTAGGATTTACAAATATTGCTGTATATGTTCTTCCTTCGCGACTTCATCTAGATCACACTTACTCAGATGGTCCTTAACATGTAAAATAGTTTTTCTTACAGCAATGCCCTCAGGGAGGAGGGTCTTGGATAGTCAAGCTTAGGCTGCAAACTATCGTATTGCTAACTTTTCCCAGACCGGATAATTCTACTTCTCTCTCCCAGCATCATCCAAAGGATAAAAGATCCTTCCATCTAAATAGGACATCAATGTTGCCAATGTTCAAGAATAACGTTTTGTTCCAGCTAATGCCTTCAATGTGGCTGCTATGCTGAGGAAGTACATTTGAGGTCACCTTATTTCAGGTCAATCTGTTCATCTTTCTGGCAGTATCAGAAAGGGGCTCTCTGCATTCGCTATACCGTGTTTCCCCGAAAATAAGACACTGTCTTATATTTTTTTTGGCTCACAAAAACACACTAGGTCTTATTTTCGGGGTGGGTCCTATTTTTTTATATTTTTTTAATGTATAACAATCCAAAGTTAATGCAAATCCAAATGAAATAATTCAAAATGGCAAAGTTAAGAATAGGGTGATCAGGGCAATCAGGGGTACCTTTCCAAGAGCAATTTGGTAACCAGAAAAAGTGAAACACACTTTCACTATAGATTCCTCACAGGTGGAGTGCATTTGGTATCACTCCACCTGTGACAGGAGTTGGCGCTATAGAGTAAACATCGGCTTATGCGGCTCTGCTCCCTGTGCTGCCGCCTCACTTCCTCTAGTGCTGGCTTCATTGGCACCGCTGATTCTCTCCCGCGGCTCTTCAGGTTCCCCCTTATGCCACCACCGGCCCTGGCAATGGTCACAACTAGGTCTTATTTTCGGGGTAGGTCTTATATTTTAGCAATTCCCACAAATAGTACTAGGTCTTATTTTCGGGGTAGGTCTTATTTTCAGGGAAACAGGGTATGTGCACTCACCTTTTATCGCTGCTGCTAATATCATGCAACACGAAAAATTGCAACTCTACCACTATTTTCTTGTACAGTGTATCTGCTTCCAGAAAACATATAATACTGTGGATGGGGGGGGTAAATAATCTTCAGGGCTAAAATGTGCACTTTGGCATGTATACAA
>NW_017309004.1:107081-107353 GCF_000935625.1 Nanorana parkeri
CTAATTACACTTCAGTATGTATTTATAGCATCTTGTCCATTTATGTAAAGAAGTTGATTACCATATAGCATGCCCCCCATTGATACCAGGCAAATACATTTCTGTAGCCCTCTAGACATCCAAATCTCTGTGAATTTCCAGATCACACTCTCGTTATTTAGCCATAACAAGCTCACTTGGAGCATGATAACCCGGGGTCTCCAAGAGTCTCTCTTACTTTCACACATCCACTCATTCTTATTTATTAACTCTATACAAAGGTTAGAGGAGCT
>NW_017309004.1:108990-109385 GCF_000935625.1 Nanorana parkeri
TGGTCCAGAGGATCACCTCTTCACCATTGAATGTAAACAGCAGAGCCACAGCCATCACATCATGGTAAGTAAGCATAAGAGGAGGGGGAGTGTAGTTAGGTAAGGTCAAGTGAAAGGGGCAAAAATGATAAGTTCACTTTGTTTTAAAGTGCAGATATGCTTTAATTCACCCCCTAACAATCATTATCATTCAATTTCAAGGCTAATATATAGTCAAAGAAGTTCAGTTACCAAGAATATGTGATTATAATCCTGTGTGCTATTTTGTGAGTAATAATAATACAAATAATAATCCATTAATAATAGCCCTTTGAAAGCCATTACAAGCAGAGAAAATACAGCATACATGTATTTAGATCAGAATATTTCATATCATTCTTCCTGCCAGCATGGAT
>NW_017309004.1:110999-111402 GCF_000935625.1 Nanorana parkeri
ATGTGCAAGCAAAAATACTATTTTGTTTTAATTTTCCTTGCGTGTGATTGGGTATTCTTTGCAAAGTCAGTTCTCACCACATTCAGTAAATTAAGAGAAAATTGCTTTGCAAAGTGAACCATCTTATTGTCTTTATTGAATTCACCAAAATAAGTCATATTCCAGTGACAAAGGGGTTAAAGATTGGTTGTATTGAGATGAACACAACAACAGCCATAGTCAGTATTCTTCTGTGTGTGTGTGTGATCAGGACCTAATTACAGTAACATACAATACAACATACATTTCACGCAATGTTTTATTTTTAACCAGGAAACATACACTGTTACTAATGTATTAATATATCATATACAACCAGAAAGAGGAGAGCTAAAAGCTAGGACTATCCATTCTACACACTCAC
>NW_017309005.1:0-26754 GCF_000935625.1 Nanorana parkeri
CAATGTACAACACGTCTCACAATGTACAACACATCTAACAAGCTGGTCATACACTGTCATATTATTTTCATTCACGGCTAAATGACACATTGTAATAGATTCCTCCATCCATGCTAATAAGCGTGTACGGCCAGCTTAAGGAATCAGAGCCAACACTTGTAAAGGGCAAATGTATAAACACAGCCATATACCCTCCTGGACTGGAAACATACATTTCCCTTCCGTCCTCTATGTAAACCTGAAGTCTTGTATGTCCCCTGCAGGTAACCATCTCCTCCATTATTCCTTCACGGGGGTCTCCGATCCAGTTCCTGGACTGCCTATGTTTTCTATTGTCCAGTTCTTGGATGACCAAACGACAACAAAATACAACAGTGACACTGGTGAAACCCGGCCTGGGGTCCCCTGGATGGACAAAGGAGATCTGGAACAGTGGGGACATCCATTGTATGAACACACAGGATGGTGGAAGATGGCGTTCAAACACAATGTCAAGACGGCCATGAGTCGATTTAACCAGACTGGGGGTTAGATCAATCCATCCATCTATCTATCTATCTATCTATCTATCTATCTATCTATCTATTATTATTATTATTATTATCATCTTCTTCTATCTATCTATCTATCTATTATTATTATTATTATTATCATCTTCTATCTATCTATCTATCTATCTATCTATCTATCTATCTATCTATCTATCTATTATTATTATTATTATCATCTTCTATCTATCTATCTATTATTATTATTATCATCTTCTATCTATCTATCTATCTATCTATCTATCTATCTATCTATCTATCTATCTATCTATTATTATTATCATCTTCTATCTATCTATCTATCTATCTATCTATCTATCTATCTATCTATCTATCTATCTATTATTATTATCATCTTCTATCTATCTATCTATCTATCTATCTATTATTATTATCTTCTATCTATCTATCTATCCATCCGATCTCAGGTGGGCTGTATGGGATATCAAGTGAGCTCTGCAAGTGGCGTAACTAGAAATCACAGGTCCCCATACAACATTTTGCTATGGGGCCCTGTGATTTCTAGTTACGCCCCTGCATCCATCCATCATCTCTTTCTCTCTCTCTATATATATATACTGTAAATATACACAATCTATTTTTCATGACAGGAGAACTTTCTTCTGCTCTTCCGTCCAGGTTTCCATGTGACTCAGCTGATGTACGGATGCGAGCTGAGGTCAGATAACAGTACCAGGCTGTATTATCGGTATGGCTATGATGGCAGAGATTTCATCACACTGGAGACTGACAGATGGGTGTTTGAACCCGGGGTGTACGAAGCTCAGATCAGCACGCAGAGATGGAACAGCGAGGAAGACGGCGCAGGTCAGAGATGGAAACATATCCTGGGAGTGAGGTGTGTGGAGTTCCTGAAGAAATATTTTGATTACGGAAGAAAAGAGCTGGAGCGGAAAGGTGAGACAATAAGACTCAGAGCCCAACTCCGGGGTTTAATAGTGTATGTAAACCCTAAAAATGATGTCAGGGCCAAGTGCAAACCATGTATTCTGCCTCAACAAGGGGCTTTCCTTTCTTGGCCAGCTAAACGTGGAGTCAAGATGAGCTGATGAATTCTACGCAGATACTCCAGATGGCAATGAATGCCGGGTATTGGTCTGCTAATCTGGCAGAAAGTTCCTGAATTCTCATAACTGAATTCACTTTTGCAACCTAATCCTCAATGGAGGGGGGCGGAAGAGATATCCCAAAATCTGGGACTGAAGGCACATCCTTAATTGTGTCTTTATTCAGCCTTACCTACTATGTTACTATGTTTCATTGCTCTTTGCCTTTTCAAACATTGGTCTTTCCTGTTTAGTTGCTCCAGAGGGGAAGATCTTGACTCGGAAATCAAATGGTGTGACAGCCCTCCACTGTTATGCCTACGGCTTCTACCCGCGGGAGGTGGAAGTGAAATGGGTGAAGAATGGGCAAGATACGGTCTACTACGATGAGGCCACGCCTATCCTGCCCAATCCAGATGGCACGTACCAGGTCATAATCACCTTGAAAGTGTCACCAGAAGATGAAAGTTCCTACTCGTGTCACGTCGATCACAGTGGCCTTGTGGAGGAACTCATTGTACCATGGGGTGAGCATGAACCATACGAATAATGCCTCGTCTTTAGCAACTGTAGGACTTTGCTATGTATTCTTTGGCACAAATCACAACTCCAAACGTTAATTCAGAAAACAGCAAAACATTTCAACACTCCAAAAACTAAAACAGTACATACCGAGTGCCTCTCTGGTTTAGTTTTATAATGTTGCTAGAGGCTCGTCACCTTGAGGAGGCTTGGCCCATTTTTTCATGCCATGTCCAATTGGATTTCCCTTAAAGTGACATTAAACCCTCAGATTTTTTAACATAAACCAATACTGTAATGTGCGCCTTACTGTAATCCATGGTAGTTTCCCTTCTCTTTGCTGCTCTTCCTTTTAAATCCTCATGTCTTCTCATGCTTGGGGAGAACTTCCCCTTTCAGCTGTGTGCCTCTTCCTGTAGTGCTGGCTCAGGTTACATGCCTATAGAAACGTATACACAGACACCGTGTATCCATTCCTGAGACAAGGCAGTCTGCAGCAAAACAGAAGTTCTGCAGAGCATGAGAACAGATAAGGATTTAAAAGGAAGAGCAGCAAAGAGAAGGGAAACTACCATGGATTACAGTAAGGCGCACATTACAGTATTGGTTTATGTTAAAAAATCTGAGGGTTTAATGTCACTTTAATGGTCACTGAAGTGCTTTTATTTGACAGGGCAATGGTGGTTGGGCAGGGGCTCATCTTAGAAGTTAAGCCACTAGTAACAAATAGAAACAAAACCGGAGAGGTGCACAACTGAAACACTTCACAATATGAGGAAAGTCCTTATTCATGTGACCGTCTGGTGGGCTCGTGCCTTGACTTCTGATCAGTAGGACACAGAGAGCTATGTTCTCAGGTAGGTTCCCCCAGGCTCAGGCTCTTTGACTCCTGAGTACAGTTGACTCCAGTATTTCATCCAGCAGATCTTCCCTCTGCGAAATACCAAGACAATAGGTTTTGACTCCCCACCCCTTTTGTTTTCTTATCTCCCCTCTACTCATCCCTGCTTCTCTATTCTCTATATGTCTCTTCTTGCACTTCTATCCAAAGCAAATAATCCTTCACAAGCTTTATGTGACAAGGCTGCTTAAAGCAGATCTAACAAATGTCATGTTAAAGGAGAACTATGAGGGGAGTGATTTCCACTCACCTCATAGTTCTAGTTGACCTGTGACAATGAGACTGTCACAGGTCGGCTCAGTAGATCGGGAGGTGAGCGAACACATACCAGTGCTCGCTCACCTCTCGATCCTGTCACGGCTCTCTGCCGTGACGGGGGAGGGGCTGGATTCCCCTCTCCCCGCTCCGATCTGCCAGCGCTGACTGGCGGAACGGACGGGGGAGGGGGCGGGTACAGCTGCCTCTGCCTCTAGATAGGCAGAGCCAACTGTCACTCACGCAGCTGAGCGGATCTCGACGTCGATGCCGGGATCCGCTCCGGCTGCGGCGTCTCAGTATATAATGAGCTGTAGCTCCCTATATACTGAGCTTAGGGTAACGGGAGTTCGCTAGTTTGTGTCCTCCCGTTACCCTAAGGAGAACTATGGGGAAAAACACTGACCCCATAGTTCTCCTTTAAGTGCAGAGCATAAAGCAATATGTCAGTGAAATGGATCTGAACCACAACTGGGTTCACACAAGATGTCTGCTGCTGTTCCTAATTATGTCGTTTTCGGTGCACCTGAGAAATCACAAACACAGGATTAAGGTTTATGACGCATCTACTTTATTCAGGGCGGTCTCTCTCCTTTATACACAGATAACAGGAGAGTGCTCGTCACACATATGCCCACCTCTGTTACCTCTAAATGTCTTGTACTATTGGGCAAACTAGAGGGGCTGTTAGTTAAAGTCTTGTGTCTCTCGCTAATTGGTTAGTCAAAGATATCTTCTGCCTGTAGCGTCCTCCCTCGGCATTCCTTTCATGTGTCCTCGGCGCGCTCCCGAATACAGGATCCATCTTGGTTACGCATAGCAACGCTAAAAGCTGAGTAAGGAAAGTCACAAAGCTAGGAAGCAAATGAAACTAATTCAAAACAATTGAAAACATAGAAAAGGACATTTTCTTGATATGATCCATATTCCTTCACATCAGTGTAATACTTCCAGGTATTAATTACCCCTCACAGAGATCACAGCAATGGATTGAGGAAATGCTTCCTCTTGCCTGCAGCAGACTGATCATTGGGGGAAGGGAGACGGAGGAAATTATTCCTCCTGCCTGCAGCAGACTGATGACATCATCCCAGCCTAGGGAAAATCACTGATTGGAGCTCAAGGATGGCTTTTTGATGATAAAAGGAGTTTGTTTGTTTTTTTAATAAACGATACTGATGTTGTATATTGTGCCATGTTAGGAATGTATTCTTGTAGACGTGTAAAGTTGATGAAAGGTCCATTTGAAGTAGTAATTTTATACTGTGTGTAACCTTGACAACCTGGCAGTGGACAAACATCCCATCCTTATGGTCTGTTCCATAACAAAATTCTATTGCTGACCGGCCAGACCAGCAGAGTCCCGGTGATGTGGGAAACCTTCACATACGTGTTTCTCTCAGTATACATTCTACTGCGATGGACTTCACCTCTTTGTACCATATTTATCAGCTGCACTTGTGGTGTCGCCATGTTGTATTCTCTGCTGAGAAGGATGAATAAAGAATACAAAAAACAAAAACAGTTCATCAAGGAGTGTGAGGGGCCTCATAATGAGATATGGCGGCCACAGCTGGGGACTCCGGTGATGAGATCTTATTGCCGAGTGAAGGTCCTGGGAGGGTTTAGGATGGGTCAGCCAACATGCGGGGATACATCTGGTACGTCAGTGGTTTCTGGACTGAACCTTTATTACATACAAGTCTTTTGTAACAATGATGTTTGTTGCTCCCACAGAACATAATACGAAGAGGAGAAGGACAATCCCACTTGCGGTCATCCCATCGTTTGCAGTATTGGCTGCTATCATCTACTTTTTGTGTTGGAAGTATCCATGTGTTCCAGCTACCCCCTGAGGAAGCTGGGGTGTCCCTGTATACACCATCAACACCACTAAACTGGGAGCTTTTCCAGTCTGGACCGACAGTCCACCCGTCTTGCTGTGCAGTGGGCACCATGATTGAAGCTGACTTTTTGGCTACAAAAATATTGTCTAAATATAAGAGCCATGTGTGTTCTTCTTCCAAAATAAAACGAAACTAAACTAAACGAATTTTTTGCTGGTGCACATGTCTAGTGTAGATCCATTTGTAGCACAGTGAATATATATCTTAGCAGCAGATGAACCAGAAGCGGCACAAATACTCAGCAGGAGAGACGCCAGACTTGCCCCTGAGGTCCACTCTGTTCCAGGCACCTCCAGCAGCCATCAGCTTCCCTGGTTCTCCACCTCTGGTAACAGCAGAGGCCTCCACTAAACTTGAGACCTGGCAGCACCTTTCCCATACTCCAGCATTCCCAACCCCAGGTCCCTTGATTGCACATTAGACTTGTGCGCCGTCAAAAAATGTGTTCCGTTTCGGAACATCCGTTATTTCGTATTTTGTCATTCGTGTCCGAAACTCAATTCGGTTTCGTACGAAATAACGAATTTTCGTTAGTTTCGGCACATTTTCGTAACTTTACGAACATTCGTTATGATGAAGTTAAAAAGCAAAAATACCTTTGTTAGTATCGGAGTCGATGTGGTAGTTGTTTTTTTATCCGAAATACGAATTCCGTTAACGGATTCCGTATCCGAATTTCGTATTTCGGATAGAAAAAAACAACTACCATCAACTCCAATATAAATGTACTTTGCTTTTTAACTTCAATATAACG
Source organism: Nanorana parkeri (assembly GCF_000935625.1). Taxonomy (NCBI): domain Eukaryota; kingdom Metazoa; phylum Chordata; class Amphibia; order Anura; family Dicroglossidae; genus Nanorana; species Nanorana parkeri. Next base: position 5,955 of record NW_017309005.1, read on the forward strand.
AATGTTCGTAACGGAACAAAAATACGTCAACGGAATTTCGTATTTCCTGCCTGTGTATTGTAATGCAACTCTCAGCAGCAGCGCATCCGTATTTCGGATTAAAAAAAAAATCTTGTCATGTTGTTCAACCTCATTTACAGGGGTAATATTAGTTCCTGTTTCAAAGAAATTCGGATCTGAAATTCGTTAATGGAATTTCGTATTTCGTATATAATTCGGAAACTGCAATTGGGATTTCGGATGCTTCCGAATTTACGAATTTCAGGAAAATTCGTACGAATTTCGATTCGTAACGAAACGAATCGCACATGTCTATTGCACATGCGTTCGGCTCGGCTGAGTTGAACACACAGCCGAAGCGAGGAGAACTGACTGCCGAAGCAGACTGCTCCCCCCGTAAATGTAAACAAATATTTTTTTAAAACTGCGTGGTATGGATCGGGAGGGGGACCCCACGCCGTTTTTTTATTTTCTTTCTTTTGTTAAAAATTTGTCATCCTTCTCACTCCCTCCGATATAGCGAGCAGAATAAGTGAGCCAAATTTGGCTATTCGCTTACTGCTGTTCCGCCCCTATGAGAATAGGGGCGAATGGAAGCGAGCTAACTGACCTGTGTTTGGTTCAGCTGATCCAGATGTTGGATCGGCTGACTTGAACAGGTTCTTTGCTCAGCATGTTCAGCTGAACCGAAGGGATTCAAAGTCCGCTGATGTACGGCTGAAATCAGCCCTACTTGGCTGAAGTGAATAGCCGAACGGGGTTCGGGTCCCTTCACTTCGGCTCCTTTATTCCCTTGTATGCCTTCGGCAGCTGAGTAAATAACCCCCTTACTGTTCTTCAGGTCCTGACTCGTGAACAGTTGTTTTGTACAGCTGCAATACATGGGTTCCTCCACTAGATGAAGCTCTTGGCATTAGCCAGATCCTCCCTTTTGCTCTCACAGCAGAGTACGTGGAAATGACAGAAAAGCTAACCGGCTGCTACAAGGCAACAACCACTCTTCAATTACATACTAATAGAATATTATACCACAAAACATAAAAAGGCAAAGTAAAAAATGTGAAGCATTTATATGAAAATAACATTATTACATTTAGGAGAAACAAAAACAAAAGCTGAATTATGAAAATGAAAAACGGTGCACAAGAATAAATGTTGCATTCTAAACAAGTTACTATGAAGGGATAATTAAGTATAATTTAGAAGAAATAAAGATCTGAAATTGGATAAGTGTCATTTTATTCCAAGCATCTGACTTTCCATCTATGAGTCCCATTGAGCTGAACTCCACAGAGCCTTTTTCAGCCTGAAGTTGCTGACCGCACAAAGCGATGGTGAAGGACTACAAAGAGAAATATAATGAGTTCTCTTAACGTCCGCAAATTTCCACACAGGTTTGTGATCATTGTGCACAAATTCTTAATACTGAGCACTTTGTATTCCAGGAGTTCTGGTGCTATCAGGCAAAGCTCAACCCAGTAGTGTAATTGGCAGCCTACAGTGGGCCCCAACCACCGACTCACTATCCAACTACTGTCCCACTATACAACTACTGTCCCACTATCCAACTACTGTCCCACTAACCAAACGCCATCCCTCCATCCAACTACAGTCCCATTACCCAACTACTGTCCCCAGGGGCGTAACTAGAAATCACAGGGCCCCATAGCAAAATTTTGTATGGGGCCCCCGTGACTGCTACTCCCCCTGTGCCTGGGTCGCTATGGCGATTGTTACGCCACTGACTGTCCCTCTATCTAACTACTGTCCCACTATCCAACCACCAATCAACTATCCAAATACTGTCTCACTACCCAACTACTGTTCCTCTATCAAGCTACAGCCCCACTACCTAACCACTTTTCCTCTATCCAACTACAGTCCCAATATCCAACCACCATTTAACTAACCAACTTCAGTCTCACTATCCAACTACCGCTCCACTATCCAACTACAGTTTCACAACCAAACTACTGTCCCACAATGCAGCTATTGTTCCACTACCCAAACACCATTCCACTATCCACTGATACCAAAGCTCTCGGAATATGAGCAGGAGGGGCTCTGGTTGCACAGTGTGGTCAGGTTAAGAAGGCGCCAAACCACACTGGGAACAATTTACAGGTAACTAAGAGTACACACAAGAATCTACAGTTCAGAGTTTATGTTACTTTGCTCTTCCAACATCCCTGGCCAGGGTAGTATATGGGCCCCTGGAAGGCAGACTGAGGTGTAGGTGCATAGGTGTACGGGGCACTATGAGCACGTTCCCACGTCTGGTCCGGTGTGTCACTGTGAATGGGGAGGAATGCTGAAAGGTTATTTATAAACACTAATTAATGGCTAATGTTTCTCATGAATTATAATTAACTGACAGGATTAAGAAAAATTTATTCCATCTCAGAACAGAATCACTATCAGGGTTTTATATCTCTGTGGAACACGTACGTGAGTGTATGACGTTATATAATAAACATTTTATAACTCCTGATAATTAAACAGGATCTTCTTTTTCCCACACTTTGTCCTCACCGATCAGGTCACCCGGATACGATGAGTTATTCAGCAGTAGGTGTTCCTGTCATATTACACCGCCGCATCCTCACAGGACCAGAAGACTAAGCCATTGACCTGTGTCCTATAGAGGTCTCCAAAACCTCTGACAACAGGAATGCCGGAGGCCCATGACGCTGCAGCATTCAATCAGAGAGCATTATGGGAAATGATTTGGAGCCATAACAGGTGGAGAGATTATTTAGCCTCATGCGGAATATACACAGGGGTGTATCTACTGCAAGGCACACTAGGCATTTGCCTAGGGCGGCACTTTCCAGGGGGGCGCCAAAAAAATGCTGCCCCCAAACTAGTTAGATAAGAGAAAAAAAAATGATATTATAAATGATTCATAAATTACTGCCGTGTACCCCTGGACCTGGTGCTTCTTTGACTTGGGGACCAACGTCTCCACCTATGCCACCTACTCTTACATCTATGCCGGCTGCAGCTCCTTCCTCTCCCTGGTCAACATGCTGTGCAATGTATTGGTGTGTGTGACTTTCGTCCGGATGCACTGGCAGTTCGTGCGCCGGACCTTCCTGGGCAACCAGCACCCAAATCTCTGACTTCAGGCAGCGGAGGAGCTTCCGCAGGACCCTGGGGCTGAGATCCAGATGTCATCGTGCTCATCGGCACCTCTGTGGTGGTGAATCCGGGGAAGTGAAGCCTATAAGCTACGTGCAGGGTGATGTCTCTAGAGCGGGGCAAGCTACAGAGCCCAGCGGCCAAGGCAGAAGATGGGTAACTGCAGAATTGGAGTCCCCAGCATATGAAGGCAGAAGATCGCTGTTGCAGCTGCAGAACTAGAGACTAGCGCAGCATGGCAGGGCAGGAGAGAATAGTTATTGTAGCTGCAGAACTAGGGAGCCCATCATGCCAGGAATGGAGAAATCGGCTATTGCAAAGGTAGAACTAGAGCGTCCCGCTACGTTGATAGCGCAACCTGTCAGAATCTAGATACACCGTGCGCGCTGTATCCAGCGACTGGCAGGTTATGCAAAATGTCTTAAACAGGAAGGGGTGGGACTAATTTAGATTAGGGATGGGCGGGTGCTCGGGTTTAGTCTTGCCTAGGGCAGCACAAAACCAAAATACACCACTGAATATACATAAGACCCTTTCCGCCAACACCCCCAAGAACATTGGCCCTACAGTCACAGGACGAATCAGCAAAGTGGGCTCGATCGCAAATCCCCTGCCTCTTAGAAATAAAGCATCTGAGATGTTCCCAGAAGACCGACATGCCAGTGACAAGGTATATTTGGGAGCAGGGTGGCCGAGCCCTAGGCAGGGACACCTGAAAGGTAATCAGAAGCCCCGAGAGAGTCAGTTGTGTCCTCCTTGTGAACTTCAAGGCTTCATTTGTATTTCTAGTGAAGGAGATAAAGACCAGATTGCCACTTGAACGTTCTTTCAAAATAATTTTTGTCTTTTGGACTTTAATACCCTGTTTCCCCGAAAATAAGACCTAGTACTTTTTTGGGGGAATTGCTAAAATAGAAGACCTACCCCGAAAATAAGACCTAGTTGTGACCATTCCCAGGGCCGGTGGTGGCATAAGGGGGAACTTGAAGAGCCGCGGGAGAGAATCAGCGGTGCCAACGAAGCCGGCGCTATAGGAAGCGAGGCGGCAGCGGAGGGAGCAGAGCCGCATAAGCAGATGCCCCCTCTATAGCGCCGCCTCCTGTCACTGGCCGAGTGATACCAAATGCTCTCCGCCTGTGAGGAAGCGATAGTGAAAGTGCGTTTCGCTCATTCTGGCCAGCGATTGGTTACCAAATTGCTCTTGGAAAGGTACGGCACCCCTGATTGCCTTGATCACCCTATTCTTAACTTTGCCATTTTGGATGATTTAAATTTGGATTTGCGTTATCTTTGGATTATTATACATTAAAAAAATAAGACCTAGTGCGTTTTTTTGAGCCAAAAAAAATATAAGACAGTGTCTTATTTTCGGGGAAACACAGTACTTATGTGGGGCGCTCAAGTCCTTGTCTCCTTCTCCAGTAATAATCCAAAGGAGCCTTTGGGGGGGCTCTCTAGGGTTTGAGAGTGGCCAGCTAATTGTCCAAACACATCACCACCAATTCCACACCACAGACACAGTTCTGGGGAATCAGCACCACCCATCTACCCTTCATTTCCATTTCCGGCTGATGAGTTTACACAATGGTACACGTTGTTGCTCTGCCACATTCTCAAGAAAGATATCTGGGTAGGGCCTACATTGCAATCTCTTTAATTATACATGCAGTACAAGCCACCACCTCCTTTTCTCACCACATGTAAAGAGAACCTCAGGTCACAGCTCAGACAGCAGAGTATATAAAGGAGCCAGGGATAGAACTGGCAGAGCAGCAACCTAGCAGCAAATTGATTGTCTCCATCCAAAGTGATCAGAAGCTCCAAGGACAAGCGAGCTGAGATGTTTCCTTCCAGACATCCTCAGCCCTGCCACAAGCTCCTTAACTTCACTCCAAGTCATGACGTCCAGATGCTTCATCAACAGCTGGAAAATGACATGCTGCAGATGCAGAATGAGGCGGAGAGGAGGATGCAATGGATGCAGCAGGTCTGCCAAACGCCACCTCACCACCTGAACCTGAGCAGTGGGGCAATCCAGAGCGTACCTCCCGCCACCCCCAGTGAAATGCTTCTCAGCAGACGGCAGATGGGGAACTTTGAGCTCGCCCTAGACGTGGACCAGGTTCCTCCGGAAGAACTGACGGTGAGGACGGAAGGAAGGAGACTGATCGTGACCGGAAAACACTACAGGAAAAGGGAGACGGAGAACGGCAGCTTCGTCCATGAATACAGAGAGTGCCACAAAGAAGCCGACCTCCCGGAAGACGTGAATCCCGGGGACGTGACGTGCTCCGTGTCCAGGGATGGGCGGCTCCTCTTCCGGGCACCTCGCCTGGCACTGCCCGCTGCCGAACAAAGAATGATCCCAGTCAATAGAGACATGCACATCCCCATCATGGTGGAATCAAGACGGACATTACACTGAGACGAGGAGAACTCAACACCATCAAATCTCTAATCTAATCTGTGACTTACTTTGTCTGTCTGGTATAGTCCTGGCTCTTCTGATAAACTACGGAATGTTCTGTGATTTGTGTATCAATAAATCTTTCATGGTAACTGTCTGTGCTCCACACAAATGCAAACTGGTTCTAATTTTTTACAATGTTTATTTAATGATTTGTTAAATCTGTGTGATACCTTAGAATAATGATAGATAGATAGATAGATAGATAGATAGATAGATAGATAGATAGATAGATAGATAGATAGATAGATAGATAGAGAGAGAGAGAGAGAGAGAGACTGCTATGAAAATATTTGACATTTTGTAAAGCTTTTTGTGTATAATTTGAAGATCAGGTGTACATGAATCAATAATAATAGAGTTAATATAATAAATAGATACAAGCAGAGAGAGAATAGATAGATAGATAGATAGATAGATAGATAGATAGATAGATAGATAGATAGATAGATAGATAGATAGATAGATAACACATATGGAGAGATATCATATAGAATGATTACAGGCCACAGGTGGATATTGGTAGTAGGGATTAGGGCTGTTACTGATTAAAATTTTCGTGTTCGATTAATCTAAAAAAATTTTAATCGATTAATGATAACGCACATACAGATCCAACTGCATTGGCCTATACACATACAGCACAGCAATGAAGTAATAAAATGAACTAGGATCACACTAATCCAGCACGTTATTAGTCTCAGGTGCCCCGCTCAATATGGCCGCCGCTTGAGTGGGGCAACTCAGAATAATAACGTGCTGGATTAGTGTGATCCTAGTTCATTTTATGACTTCATTGCTGTGCTGTATGTGTATAGGCCAATGCCTTGGCTGGCGCTCGTGCAGAGAGATTAAAAAAAATTTTCATCGATCAAAAAGATTAACGATTAATCAAGAAATTAATCGTTAATTTGCACAGCCCTAGTAGGGATAGTAGGGATGCGCCGATACTGTTTTTTTGGTACCGAGTACGAGTACCGATATTTTTTTTTTCCGTACTCGACGATACCAAATACTGAGCCCCAGTTATCAGGAAGCCGGGCGGTGGATCATGATCCAACACCCGGCTTCTTGATTGCCTGGGAAGCTGGTGTCCAATGGAAAGAATACCTGCTTCATTTCCGGAGGCTGCCCAAGTGAAGCTGGCTTCCTAGCCAATCAGGAAGCTGGGAGGCAGGTTTTAACCCTGATTGGAAAGGAAGCCGGCTCCATGCAGCTATGGCACTGCCTGTCAGAGAGAGATCTCCACCTGCCCGGAAGTTCTGGCATTGGAGGTAAGTATCGGAGCATTTGGGTGAGTACGAGGACTAGCCCAAATATTTGGCATCGGCACCAATACTAGTATCAGTGCATCCCTAATAGATAGATAATACATAGATAGATAGATAGATAGATAGATAGATAGATAGATAGATAGATAGATAGATAGAGAGAGAGATAGATAGATAGATAGATAGATAGATAGATAGAGAGAGAGAGAGAGAGAGAGAGAGAGAGAGATAGATAGATAGATAGATAGATAGATAGATAGATAGATAGAGAAATGTATTTCAATTTTCAAAGCAGTTTGCTGCATTCTAGGTGTGTAGGGACAATTCATGTCATATGATGGGGTAGGCAAACCTCGGCTCTCCAGCCGTTGTGGAACTACAAAGCACGATGGCATTTGTAGGTTGCCTACCCCTGATCTAAACAATGATTTGACGTGACCAGATGTATATCTGTAAAAAATAAGTCAAGGCAACTGGACTCGCTGTATGTTTCTTGAAGATGTTTCACTGGTCATCCGACCAGCTTTCTCACTTCAGAATGACTTGTTCAAAACATTCTCTGGGAATAAAAATGGTGAATGTCGCTCCAATCCACATAATCTGTTATCCACCTGCGGCCTGTAATCATTCTACATCATCTGTTAGTCACCACCAGGTGTTGAATGCATTTGCATAATTGGGGCTAGGAGGTGTTATTAACCTGCCCAGAGAGAGGTGTTCAAACAGCATTGTATGTGGCAGACAATAGATGTCTCACCCCCTCCCCCCCCATTAACCCCCCTTCCCTCCTCTATTCAAGCTTGGCTTCTCCATTGTTACATAAATGGCCTCTAAAAAAATGGAGAAGCCAAGCTTGAATACAGGTGGGGGAGGGGGTTAGGGGGGGTGAGACATCTATTGTCTGCCACATACAATGCTGTTTGAACACCTCTCTCTGGGCAGGTTAATAACACCTCCTAGCTCCAATTATGCAAATGCAATCAACACCTGGTGGTGACTAACAGATGATGTAGAATGATTACAGGCCGCAGGTGGATAACAGATTATGTGGATTGGCGTGACATTCACCATTTTTATTCCCAGAGTCATTCTGAATAGAAAAAGCTGGTCGGACGACCAGTGAAATGTCTTCAAGAAAAATACAGCGAGTCCAGTTGCCTTGACTTATTTTTTACAGATATACCATGTGACCTGGATGAATGAGAAACCTTCACAGACATGGCCAGATGTAATTCTATGGAAGATCTGCGGGGTGATGTGGTGGGCCATGGCAGTGTTGACGTGTCTTCTGTCCCAAGTTAATCACTGAGGCATAGAACATATGTATGGGTGCATATGTAAGTGTTACATGTGGGTGTCTTCTGAGCTATAGCGGCAGCCTCCAGGGACAGAGTGACGCACGCATTACCAGCCATTACCAGCAGAGGGCACCGGTATTGCACAGTGTACAAGCTGCTATTGCTGAACTATTATGTTGAAAATACTGGTTACCTGGCTGTTAAACTGACCCGAGGGAGCGCTGACTTTCCTGACTTTACTTGCTGCATACTCTTTCATGACAATGAGGTATTGAGGTCACAAACAGCCAGGAAATTTGCATTTTCAAAAGGGGGGTGCAATGGCAAATGCAAAGGTTTGGATTTCTCCTCACTTTCTGTCCCGGTGCCGATTGTCACCAGCACAAAGAGGGAAGATAAAATCTCCGCAATAGGGTACAAAAACAGCAATAAAAACCTGACAGGGATCCAACACTCCCCCCTGACAATTCAAAGCTAGAGCTCTCCAGTCAGCAGGGAGCATGAGTAGGGTTGCCACCTGTCCAGGATTGACCCGGAAAGTGCGGGTTTTAAATGCTGTGTCCGGGTTTTCATGGCAGCAGAAACCCGGACACAAGATGTCAGGCAGACAGGTATTAAGGTAAGATAGGGGCTACCGGCCTCCCAGTGAAAATAGTCTCAACTGTGATATTTACATATGAATAAGCCGCGACTCATTCTCCCAAAAAATGTCTGCGCGTCTCTGGAGCTTTGCTGATTACAGAGCTATAGGTCTGACTCAGGAGGGGGCATGCTGGACATCTGAAGAGAAACCACGGCTTCCAGGAGTAGAAAAACATGTCCCTGGGCAGCGTCCAACAGAGAAGGATCCTTGCTCTGGGTGTTAAAGCAGAGGTCTCTCTACAGAGATCCTGCACACAACCCCCTGCTAAGTCAGAGCTAGAGCTCTCCAATCAGCAGGGAGCATGAGCTTTACTGATTACATGGCTATAGGTCTGACTCAGAAGGGGGGCATGCTGGACCTCTGCAGAGAGACCCCTGCTTCCACGTAGAGAACAAGCTAAAGGTTCTATTGCTGGGTCAATTCACTCTCACGTGTACGGAGACGGTAGAATCTGGCATGCGGCACACATGTGTCCGTGTGTTAGGAGTTAATTGCACACACCAATAAAAATGCTGTCAACCTAAAACAACGCATGTCCCAGCACAGCGGCATAACCCGGCCAGTCCTCACACCTTGTGCTGGACCCGTCTATCTTTAAGGTGGCCATACACTTTACAACCATCGCAAGACCTTAGTCTTGCGATGGTTGTAAAGTCATTTAAAAAACGTACGATCTGCCCATCTGGGACAGGCAGAGCGTACTTGCGATCATTGCAAGCCCTCCCCACTGAGGGGCGGGCTTCCGATGACCGTAATGCTGAACGGGCAGTGTGAGCGTGCGCACACCGGCCCGTTCAGCATTTGTCTCCCGAGCACCGTTCAAACGTCTGGTTTTCTAGCGCGCTCCTTAGACAAAAGACGTGCGACCTACAGTAGAAACGGTCGCACATCTTCATTCACACTGCTCGATTCTCGTAAGATCGCGGGATTTCCCGCGATTCTCGTAAGAGAATCGTGCAGTGTATGGGCACCTTTACGCTGGGTGTCAGGTTCTCTATTTGCAGCTTCACAATATATATTTTTCTGTCGGTTGAACTCGATGGACTTCTTTTTTTTTTTTTCACTGTAACTTTGTAACTATGTTACTGATTAATTCACGTATCTCAAAGATCAATCTGAAGGTCATGTGACCCTAACCAACTTTTTTTTTGGTTTTGTGAATGAACTGAAGCCAAAGTAATAGAAGGGCCCCCCTGCCCTCCCACCCCCTCCTCCCTGTGTCCTCCTATCTCCCCTCCCTGGAAATGGGTTGGCTTTACTGTACCTCCTGTCAGAGTGACACAAATTCTTTCAGTCCATTGCCTGCGACGCGCACACATCGGGACCTGGACAGGGGGGGGCGAGCGAAGGCGGCCGACACATAATCCACTCATAAAGATCCAGCTGTGCTTCCAGCTCTTCCCAAGCGAGACCCCGCCATCCAACATGTCCGACAGCGCCAGCGAAGCATTAGCGCCGACCGTGGAGGAAGGGAGCGCGGCGCCGGCGGAGAATCCCTGCGCCGAACTCAAGGTCGCCATGGAGAAATGGTGAGTGGCCCCTGGCAGTTGCTGTAGAGCTTTGAGCTTGGAATCCACCATTGGGGTGCAGACGGGGTGCGCTGGTCATCCGTGCAACGCAGCATATTCAATTTAATAAAACACGAAGGGGAGGGGAGGGGGTGCGCTTTATAATATATTTATTATTTTGGCACACCACCCACACTGCAAAAAACTGCTGAAAAATATCCGTCTTCATTTTTTGCATGTGTAGACGCAGCCGAACATGGTGCATGGTTACATAACGAGCTCGTTGGTGTCCTGCGTTGGTTTAACCGTTTGTGTGGGGCTGACGTCTTCGGATTTTTTTTGTTTCCACGCATAAGTTACAAAAGCTGGTAAACTGATCAATGAATTGATTGATTCTGCAATCAATACAATGAAAGGGAAATTTGTGTTAGGGCCCATTTACACTAAGGCATGCCCTAAAACGTGCCGAGGTTCCCCATGATAAAAAATGGCGTCTGCTTCTGCATTTTGAGAAATGTCATTTATTTCTGCGTTTTAGTACATTGGGGGGCCTGTAGAAGGCAATTCCATCGCAGCAGAAAGCATATAACGTGCATTTTGATGCATCGGCAACAGGTATGAACGAGCCTTGATCAATGGCTGCCAACTTTGTCCACTCCAAATCCTGAGCATCGGGAGCACGCGTCAATAACGCATGAAGGACGCACACGTTGATGCACGGCAATGCTCCTGCCTAGTGCTACCAGAAAGATGTACAAGCATTTTTCATTGTTTGATCATTTTTCATTTATTTTTGGTTGTTCATTAATTTGTAGCAAATCACCACCAACAATACTTTGATGTAAACATTGCAAGCGGGGCCTAACCTGCAATCTCAAATCATATATCAGGTGATTTCAAATCAGATTGCAAGTGATCTCAAATCAGATCTCAGGCGATCTCAAATCAGATAGCAGATGATCTCACATCAGATCTCATGGGATCTCCAATCAGATCTTGGGATATCTCCAATCAAATCTCGTGTGATCTTGGAGATCACCCGATATCTGATTGGGGATCACCCAAGATCTGATTGGAGATCACTCACGATCTGATGCGAGATCATCTGCTATCTGATTTGAGATCTCAGGTGATCTCATATCAGATCTTGGGTGATCTCCAATCAGATAGCAGATTATCTCAAATCAGTTCAAGGACGATCTCAAATCAGATAACGGGTGATCTCCAATAGGATTGCAGGCGATTGGAGGGGCTGCCCAGCCCCGGAAACATACGTCTGTGCAGTCTGGAATTTATACATTGTATATTTCCATCAGTTACATTGTAACCTTCAATCTTCAATATGTTGACGCATTTTGTGCAGTAAAAATGCAAACGGCACCTAATGTTCGATCCCAAATCAGATAGCAGGTGATCTGAAATCAGATTGTGATGACGTGAGCTCTGATTGGAAGAGCTGCACGGCCCCGGGAATACACATCTGTACAATCTGGAATTGATACGTTGTATATTTGTGTCTATTACATTGTAACTTTCAATCTTAGTTATCATGAAGGGTGAAGCGCCGCTGTTAATCGACTTTCTGTGCGTTGTATTGATGTCGATGATCTCCTATGGATGACGCAGACCTCCGTAAGGGGAAACAGTGGAAATTTGTCCTCAAGTAATGGGTGAAGGTTAGTGATTGTCGCTTCGTCCTCTGTGGGGGGGATCCAGATGTTGCCGCTTCTGATGTAACAGATTAAAAGCTAATCTGAGTGAATGAGTGACCGCGGGCAGCATAAACTGCTGCGTGTGTGCGCCTCTATCCAGACGCCAGTCTCTGTGTTTGGTTGGAGAAGAGGCCATATTGTCCCTGACACACGTCTGTGAACTGCAGATGATTTTTCACTGTAATAAGAATCAGGCCGAGGACTTCTGACCATCTGGTTTCGGGCATTACACAGTATAGCAATTTAAAGGGCCACTGCACCCAAAGCTGGTGGTTGGAGCATTAAACCCCCTAAAGCGGACCTGGGCATTTTATGGCCCCGCGGGCTGTATCTGGCCCTTGGTCTGCAGCTGTCCGGCCCACAGACCTGCACTCCATTATGGCTGGCTGACAGTGGATACATCAGCCTCCAAACTGCTATGTTATGATCAAAGAGTTCGGCTCTTTCACATCTCAGAATGCTGGGAGTTCTGCTCTTTCCCATCTCAGAATGTTGGGAGTTCTGCTCTTTCACATCTCAGAATGCTGGGAGTTCTGCTCTTTCCCATCTCATAATGTTGGGAGTTCGGCTCTTTCCCATCTCATAATGTTGGGAGTTCTGCTCTTTCCCATCTCAGAATGTTGGGAGTTCGGCTCTTTCCCATCTCAGAATGTTGGGAGTTCTGCTCTTTCACATCTCAGAATGCTGGTAGTTCTGCTCTTTCCCGTCTCAGAATGTTGGGAGTTCTGCTTTTTCCCATCTCAGAATGTTGGGAGTTCTGCTCTTTCCCGTCTCAGAATGTTGGCAGTTCTGCTCTTTCCCGTCTCAGCATATTGGGAGTTCTGTTCTTTCCAATCTCAGAATGCTGGGAGTTCTGCTCTTTCCCATCTCAGCATATTGGGAGTTCTGCTCTTTCCAATCTCAGAATGCTGGGAGTTCTGCTCTTTCCCGTCTCAGCATATTGGGAGTTCTGCTCTTTCCAATCTCAGAATGCTGGGAGTTCTGATCTTTCCCATCTCTGAGAATTATGATAACTTTTAGATAACGTTTTAGTCTTATGGTCAAGTCAGAATTGCTCTTTGATGCTGCCCCAGCAGTAGCGGTGTTGTGCAGCAGGCAGCAGTTTCCGGGTGCCCCTAGTTTTGGAGTTGGGCTCTTGTAGGCAGATGTCTCGCAGTCCACAGAGACGGAGGAGAGTAATTCAAGCATGCTGGAAACACAGACACAGCACTTATATTTATGGAGCGGGGCCGGGGGGGGGCTGATATATGGTCTTAAAGGGCAGCAACATCAAGTGCTGATACTGGCCATTATGCCCTTGTAAGATCTTTGTCCTTGGCTTCATCCTTGTCCTCCATTCTATACACTGCATTACCGTGAAGAGGGTGACACCACCTTTCTGTGCTTACAATTCTGGGTCTCATCATCCTGTTTCCTGCCTCTCAACACCCCCAGTAGCCCATATAATGTATATATAACGCAGGAAGCCCAATGAGATTGAGAGGCATGGGCCGTATACAGCCTGTTGCTTTTTTTTATAGGGGTTTATGTGAATGTGACGAATATCCCAGGAAGTCTATATAGCCGGCGGAGCTTCTCTACAGCCTAGCACCCAGGACACTTGCCCCGGGTCCCCTCCCTAGCGCCCTCTCCGGCAGTGGTGGTCTATACAGTCAGTTGGATCTTGTATTAACCCTCTTGGGGTGCCATCCGACACTCTCTGCAAGGCTAACTCAGCATTCGTTTAGCAAGGCTGCTGACTCTACTGTCTGATATACTGAAAGTCCCTGGCAGGAGACTCCCAGACTCTGCATATGAAAACCGGCGTGCATATAAAAGTCATAAAAAGATCAGAATGACCTTTCCATGAAATGTTACCATAGCTTGCACTAAAAATATACAACGGCCCTGAATGTGAAAGGAGGACGTGGAGAGAACACGGGCTACAGGCTGAACTGCAGGGAACTCTGTGCTCAGAGACTCTTTCTGAAAATGCTAGGTGCCTGGCTGTCATGGTGGTCCAATGGCTTTAATACTTTGGGCTAGAGACCGATATTTACCTGATTTCACTGGTTGCACGCTCGCTTCATCTTTGGCCCCCGATCCGTCTTTGCTGGGAGTGGCAGCTTAAAAAAAAAGTGGTCCAAGGAAGAAGGACCGGTGACAGGGTCATGGGTGGCCAAGGCTCATTGATGGACGTGGGGAGGGGAGTCGGGCCCGTGTAGTCCGATCCAATAGAAGAGATACTGGAGATCAGATTGCTGATAAAGTGAATGTTGGTTCTGATGGAAAGGAGTCTAATCACTCAGAGCATCGCAGGTTGTTGTGTATGGGGCTGTGTCAATGCAGACTGGTGAGGGTGCCCATGCTGACCCGTGTCCACCACCAAAAGTTTCAACAATGGGCACATGAGCATCAGAACTGGACCACGGAGCAATGGAAGAAGGTGGCCGGGTCTGATGAATCATGTGTATGGCTGGGTGTGTGTCACTTACCTGGTAAGAGATGGCACCAGGATGCATTATGGGAAGAAGACAAGCCGGCGGGGGCAGTGTGATACTTTGGGCAATGTTCTGCTGGGAAACCTCGGGTCCTGCCATTCATGTGGATGTTACCTGGACTGGTACCACCGACCTAAACACTGTCACTGACCAAGTACCCCCCTTCATGGAGACGGTATTCCCTGATGGCAGTGGCCTCTTTCAGATGGATATTGCAAATGAGGTGTTGACTTGGCCTCCAAGGGGGACATTGTTATGGAAAGAGGAAGAGAGCACAGTGTCCTGGTATTCCCTCATAGCTCAGTGTACAGACAGGTGACACAGGAAGCTGAAGAGTAGCAGTAGTGAATGGTGGTGTCACCCTTCAGGCAGATGACACAGGACATATTTAACACGCATACAGTAACCTTCACCTTGACAGTCCTTGAGAAGTCTCTCTTGCGTTGACATTTTTCTGTGATGCGTTGGTTCTGCTTGATTAGAGCCGAGCTATGCTGTCCTTCAGTTGGCTGCTTTACTATATAGTAGGGATGGGCAACTCCCGCCCTCCAGCTGTGCTTTAGCTACAACTCTCAACACGCCTCTGCCTCTGGGATTCATGCCTGCAACTGTCAGTTTTGCAATGCCTCATTGGACTTGTAGTTCCACAACAGCGGGGGGGCCGGAGATGCCCACAACTGGTCTATAGCATTACCAGCAAAGTGATTATTCTATGGCAGCGATGGACCAGTAGGAGTAGGAATCAGTTTGAATGTAAACCTGAAAAAAATGGGGGTTGTACTCCTTGTGGGAGGTGATCTGGGATATCAGCATATGTGTAGTGTGTGGACCTGGTTATGGTCCCGCTCTGATCTCCATTGGGAGAGGGGGGGTCACCTTATCAGGAGATCAATTCCTGGATGTATGGTGATCTTGCTTAAAGGTTTGTTTAGGTGGTTCATTTGAATGGATATGTCAGATACAGACAATGCGTTTTGGGGGAGTTGGACTCCTTCTTCAGTGCTTGAGGAACAATATGTCATAAAAACAGGAAGAGCTGCACTTTGTACAGATATGGCTGAATGAGCGCTCAGTGACAACATGACCTGTTTGCAGTGATGACTGGATAACAAATGTCTGACACACATGTCTCAATCCATGTACCCATTGCACTCCTTACCGCTAATCCGTAGTGATAGGTTGGGTGCATCAGTAGTCGACGGATGGCCACCGTCAGAATAGAGTGTAGAAAATTATGGACACCGGCACTCCGAAGTAGAATAACGTCTCTTTATTGACGTTTTCACTTGTTCTGCCTGATGAAGGGGATCCTGTGTCACCCCGAAATGTTGCAATTAGTGTATTGTTGCATGAAACATCAATAAAGAGACGTTATTCTACTTTGGAGTGTCCATAATTTTCTACACTTTTTGACACACATGTCTGACACACATCAACCCCTGCTGCAGCCTCTCAGCTTATGGCTTGCTACAAAGTTACAATGTAAAGTCTGATCACTTGGGGAGGGGAGATTGAGGAAATGCTTCCTCCTGCCTGCAGCAAACTGATGGCGTCATCATCCATGGGGAGCTCCATGGAGAGTTTTTAATAATAAAAGGTGGGACTTTTGTGTTGCTGTTTCCTGTGACATGTCGGGAATTGATGTGTGCAGAATTGTAATGTTAAATACAGGTCCTCTTGATTATGTTTGGCCTATGGCTGTGTCACTTTGTAGGGGTCAGACACCCCCAGAACTGCGAGCGTGGATTTGTTCCCCCTCCATTGCTGTTAAACAATTGTTATTTCTGTCTCTGGAAGGTTCTTGTGCTATTTTTTGCTGCCTCACTGTGACCTCAATTTTAAAGCATTATCAGATTTTGCTGGTGTCTGTTCTCATCTGACCCACATCCTCCCGGGTACGTCGCCATGGTTACAAGGATCGGCTCTTCAACTGGCTTGGCACATTTCTACCCGGCAAATGGGCTTTGTCAGGCGTACCCAGATGAGACCCAAAGGGCATTTGAGGCGTCGGGGCTACTGACTGCAACGCACTCGTTGCAGGGGAAGAAAAGCAGATGGGCTGCCCAAACCAACCAATCAGAGCTTTACTTTCATGTTCCCTGTGTGGTATTGCAGTAAGGAGGGAAGAATGTGATTGGTTAGCATGGAAGGTGCAGGATACCTGGGGCAGTCTGATAAATGAGGCCCAGGCTGAGTATACGACAGCTTGAGATACATTGTATGAACCATCTTTTATGTATGTGCCAGGCATGAGATACCAGTAACAAAGGGATGGAGCTTAGCAAAGTTGGGACTGCTCCACATATGGCAGCTACTCCGCCACAGTGACGCTTAGGACAAAGTTCTCTAGAGGCCCAAGGTGTCGATGCCAATGTATGACGCCATGCTCAGATCAAAGGACGATGTTGTGGTTTGTAGATAAGCGGACTGTATCAGGACTACAGGGTTACAATGAGCAAGGAACAACATTTTAGAAAGTTGTGCTGTAAAAAAGTTGCACCGAAGTTTGGAATTTCCAAACTGGAACTCCCATTGTAGTCAAGTCATGTAAAACTGCTCGGAATGGTTTGGGAAGCTCATGGAAGTCCAACATGGAGGGTTGATGAAGCCAAAATAAAAATGGAAAAATTGGGACGCAGTCTTGAGAAAAGTGTTCGGAACAATCTGTGTCAATGCGTACACCAGCGTGAGTCTAGGAAAGTACCGACCTATACCCACCATACAGATGTGTCTAGCCATTGATGTTTATGGGAAGCTGCAGGAGCTGTGGCCTCCTGGGTGACCAAATTTTACCTGTGCAGCTGCCATGCGTCCATGTGCATGAGGCATTAGATCTCATATGCTGAGGAAGACCAAGGAATCTACAGAGACGTTTGCAAACGTCCATTCTTTGCACTGACTCCCCTCTACACACAGCTCTGTATACTACACACCTCATATTCCCCTACACACAGCTCTGTATACTACACACCCCATATCCCCACTACACACAGCTCTGTATACTACACACCCCATATTCCCCCTACACACAGCTCTGTATACTACACACCTCATATCCCCCTACACACAGCTCTGTATACTACACACTCCATATCCCCCCTACACACAGCTCTGTATAGTACACACCCCATATCCCCCCTACACACAGCTCTGTATACTACACAACCCATATCCACCCTACACAGAGCGGTGTGTAGGGGGGATATGGGGTGTGTAGTATACAGAGCTGTAGCTGAGCTGATGGTGTGTGCAGATATTTGGCAGAGCGCACTCTCACGCCTGGCTGCCTGATACGGGGTGACAGTCCTCTGCCTGTTTATCTGGCAGAAGCCGCCCCGGGGCAGACACTCCCTGCCCTGAGCCGGGGCTGTCTGCATATAATGGAGGGAAGATCGCTGACTCAGCCTGGGCCTCATTAGCTGCAGATAAAAGGCAGGATAGCCAGGGAGCAGTTATGCGCGGATAATGTGCAGAGTCAAGTCTTACGCCACGGTGCAGAATGGAGGATGGGCCCCGCCGCAGTGTGTAGTGTCTCCAGTACAGGGGGCAGAGAAGATTTTTTACCTGAATCCCAATGTTTACTGGAAGAAGGGACCAAGGGCTGTGTAGCACCCACCCCCACAGGAGCTGCTGGAATTTTATGGGCTCTGCTTCATTCCTAATGGTGGCCTGCCCTGCACCCAACACATCGACTCTCCGATGGATCAGGGTCTTTAGTTTTTACTCAGAAACTCATGGAGCAAGGGTTAGGGGTGCAGGACACCCCAAAAGGAGCAAAATCTATCCCAGAAGACCTTCTGATAACAGGACATCGATAGTGACCCTTTCAGAGCAGCTTCCTACTGACAGCAAAGTTGATGGTGGATCTAATATTTCAGCTTTCCAATAATTGGTTGGCTCTACTGACTCTACATAGCACAGTCACGGGAACCCTGAGTAATGGAGCAACAAACATCCCCCATGCAGGGTCCTCTGGCAGAGGATTCTCCCAAAATCTACAGGCCACCACGCCTCACAGCAAAGTCCCCCGAAGATGCTCCCCCTGGACAGCCACTTGCCTGGATCTTTGGCCACTGCCACAGGGCAGCTTCATATTCTTTAGGCCCAGGTTCAGGCCCCCCCAAGAGTCCAAAAACCCTTCTTCTTTAGGCTCATTAGTGTTAGGTTTATCATTGGTGCTAGGGTTAGGGTTAGTGTTAGGATTAGGGTTGGCATTAATATTAGGATTAATATAGGATTATTATTAGAGCTTTGATTGGTGTTTCTGTTAGGTACAGGGTTATTTTTAGGATTATTGATAGTGAAAGGGTTACCTTTAGGGTTGCGTTAGTGCTAGGTTTATCATTGGTGCTAGGATTAGGGTTAGTGTTAGGTTTAGGGATATTGTTAGCATTAGTGTAAGGGTTAGGTTTAGGGTTAGCATTAGTGTTAGGGTTATATTTAGTACTAGGACTAGGATTAGTGTTAAGCTTTGGGTTAGCGTTAATGTTACCTTTAGGGTTACTATTAGTGTTATGATTAGTGTTAGGTATAGTGTTATTGTTAGGATTAGGGTTGGCATTATGGCAAAGTTTAGGGTTATCGTTAAGATTATCATTATTGTTAGGCATAGGGTTGTTGTTAGTGTTAAGATTCGCTTGGTTAGGGTTAGTATTAGGGTTAGCAGTAGTGTTAGGTATAGGGTTAGCGTTATGGTTAAGTTTAGGGATATCGTTACGATTCGCATTAGTGCTAGGTATAGGGTTAGTGTTAGGATTAGGGATAGTGTCAGTGTTAGGATTAGGGTTGGTCTAAGGGTTAAAGGAGAACTACGGGGGCAGGGCTTTTCCCCATAGTTCTCCTTAGGGTAACGAGAGGACACAAACTAGCGTCCTCCCGTCACCCTAGGCTCAGTATACTGCGAGCTGTAGCTCCCTGTATACTGAGACGCCGCGGCTGAAGCGGATGCCGGCAATTATGTCTGGATCCGCCCAGCTGCGTGAGTGACAGCTGGCTCTGCCTATCTAGAGGCAGAGCCAGCTGTACCCGCCCCCTCCCCCGTCCGTTCCGCCAGTCAGCGCTGGCGGATCGGAGCGGGGAATCCAGCCCCTCCACCTGTCACGGCAGAGAGCCGTGACAGGATTGAGAGGTGAGCGAACGCCGGTATGTGTTTGCTCACCTCCCGATCTACTGAGCCGACCTGTGACAGTCTCATTGTCACAGGTCGGCTAGAACTATGAGGTGAGTGAAAAGCACTCACCTCATAGTTCTCCTTTAAGTTTAGGGTTAGGATTAGGGTTAGCATTAGTGTTAGGTATAGGGTTAATGTTAGGATTAGGGTTGGTCTAAGGGTTACGTTTAGGGTTAGTGTCAGTGTTAGGTTTCGGGTTATTGTTAAGATCAGGGTTTGCATTAGGAATGGTTTTATTTTTCAACCAGGCCTTGGATCTAGGGCCGCCACCTTTTCTTCAAGCGGAACCCGAACACTCTAGCGATGCGCGGACATTTGTTGGAGAGAATGAGTCGTGGCTTAGTCATATGTAAATACATTAGGCCAGTAGCCACTATCTTAATTTTGGTTGCCCCTGTCTGCCTGACATCATGTGTCTGGGTTTTAGCTGCCATGAAACCCGAACACGGCATTCAAAACCCGAACTGTCCGGGTGAATCCTGGACAGGTGGCAACCCTACTTGGATCGCCACACCAACAAGTACATTTTTTGCTTACTTCTTGCTGTGTGGCGGCGACAGATGACTTTCAGGTCACGACTTCACAGTAAACGCCCTCTGAGCCGGCCCGGTACACATGTGACATCTTATCTCAGTGCCCACATGTGGCCAGACTCCACTATCTGATCTGACTACAAGACTAGAGGGTTAGGTTAGACAAATTCAGTTTGTGGTCACCTACAGACAGCACCCTCAGTAGAAGCTGATCGGAATGGAAATGTGTACTAAGGGCGATATGAAGGTTGCAGTTCCTGGTTTCTCTTTCAGAAAATGCTAATTTCCTGGCTGTCGTGTTGATCTAATGGAGTTATTAGAGACATGAGATATCATTTAAAGGAGAACTATTGAGTTAAGGCTTTTCCCCATAGTTCTCCTTAGGGTAACGGGAGGACACAAACTAGCGTCCTCCCATCACCCCAGCCTCAGTATACCGCGAGCTGTAGACCGCGGTATATTGAGACGCCGCAGCTGAAGCCGATCCCGACAATTGTGCCGGGATCCGCCCAGCTGCATGACTGACAGCTGGCTCTGCCTATCTAGAGGCAGAGCCAGCTGTACCCGCCCCCTCCCC
>NW_017309005.1:26851-40873 GCF_000935625.1 Nanorana parkeri
CCCCATAGTTCTCCTTTAAAGTATATTTTTAATGGAAGAGTTTAATATTTTATAGTGTTAATGAAGTTAGTTATGTGGCCATTTAGGTTTAAAGAAATGTATTTTGTTCTTTAAACCTCCCTCAATTTGCAGCACTTGTTTGCCTGGCATGTTCCTGGCACCTGCCTGCTGACCTCTGTGCTGTGTGTGTGTGAGCGGAGCAGGAAATGAGGGGGACAGCTTGGCCTGCGGGCAATGAACTTCGGAATGTGCTGCAGTGATGTCCCAGAATCCTCTCTGGTGTTCCAGCACTGAGACGCCGACATTACCGTCTTGTGTAACAGAGTGAGAGAATACATGAAGTACGTACAATGTGTATATATATTAGAGGTGCACCGAAATAGAAATTTAAAAACCGAAACGAAACCGAAATAAATATTTTTATTTTTTATTTACTTTTAGGGGCTTGGGGGAAATATTAGGGGTCTAAACAGACCCCTTATATTTCCCTCTTAAAATAGAGAAAGAGATTGAGAACACAGAGTCCTTAATCTCTTTTTCTCTATCCCCTGTTATCAATGAGTAGGAATCCTCTATACTGAGTGTTCCTGTCCATTCATAACATGAGGACAGAGTATGTTACTATAACTACAATCATGAATGAACAGGAAGTGATGTAGATGTGATGCAGATCACTTCCCATTTATTCATAACTGAGGATATAGCAAACATACTCTGTCCCCAATTATTTACAAACACTCAGCGATCACTGACTGCTTGTACCCCCTCTCCTCTCCGACACGCTGTCACAGGAGGCTGAGTGAGCAGTGTTGAGAGGAGAGCCCAGCCTCCTGTGACAGCGCTGTCTCCGCCCCCACACTGCTCTGCCGGAAATCATGGATGCGCCGATGTCTCAGCAGGAAAAATGCACTTTCTGCATTTAGCCACAAGTGCCATTTTCGGCCAATATGTTTCGGGGGCCGATATATCAGTGCATCCCTAGTATAGTTTTTTAATGCAATCAGTACAAGTTCCAGTGCAAGTTTTTGTTTTGTTTTAAGGCTGAACTCCGGGATGATCAGATATTGTTCTTGTACGAGATCCATGTGCATTCTTCTTGAATCTTGGCGAGCTTCGTGTATTTCTTCCAGATCTCTGCAGAGACTTGGAGCTTCCTGTAATAAAGACCGGTCTCTGCTGCTCTCTCTCCTTGTGCAGGGTGACTGTTCTTGTCTCCGCCCCCTCCTGTAATAAAGACCGGTCACTGCTGCACTCTCTCCTTGTGCAGGGTGACTGGTCTGGTCTCCACCCCCTCCTGTAATAAAGACCGGTCACTGCTGCACTCTCTCCTTGTGAAGGGTGACTGGTCTTGTCTCCGCCCCCTCCTGTAATAAAGTCCGCTCACTGCTGCTCTCTCTCTCTCCTTGTGCGGGGTGACAGGTCTTATCTCCAACTCCTCCTGTAATAAAGACCGGTCACCGTTGCTCTCTTTCCATGTGCAGGGTGACTGGTCTTGTCTCCGCCCCCTCCTGTAATAAAGATCAGTCACTGCTGCAGGGTGACTGGTCACGGATCTGATCGTTGTAAACCATCTTTAGCCCAAGATCGATTGCTCAGCACAACACAGAAAAAGATCAATTTGTCTGAACTACATTGCATTTCCATTTAGGACTGACTGCTCCATTATTGATCATTATCAGTCAGATCACTCAATCAGTGTTATTGATCTCTGAAGGTAAAATTATTTTATCCAAGATATTGTTATCTGGAACAATCATATCTTGTGGATTTTCCAGGTTCAGCAGCTGTAAAGCTCCCCATACACCTTACAACCATCGCGCGACTTTCGTTGTGCGATGGTTGTAAGGTAATTAAAACTTCGTACGATCTGCCCATCTTGGGCTGGGCACACACCTTACAACCATCGCAAGACTTTTGTCTTGCGATGGTTGTAAGGTACTTAAAAAAACGTACGATCTGCCTATCTTACATAGGCAGATCGTACTTGCGATGATCGCAAGCCACGCCCCCTGAGGGGCGGGCTTCCGATGACCGAAATGCCGAACGGGCAGTGTGCGCTTGCGCACACCGGCCCGTACGGCTGTTATCGTACGGACATGCCACAAACCCGCCGAACATCGTACGATGCTCAGCGGGTTTTCGAATATGTCCGTAAGTTCAAAGTCGTGCGACCTTACAGTAGTAGAGGTCGCACGGCTTCCACACACCTTACGATCATCGTACGATCGCGGGATTTCCCACGATTATCGTACGATTATCGTAAGGTGTGTGGGGACCTTAGGACAGGCAGATCGTACTTGCGATCATCGGAAGCCCGCCCAGCTGAGGGGCGGGCTTCCGATGATTCCAATGCTGAGCAGGCAGTGTGCGCTTGTGGGCAGTGTGAGCTTGCGCACACCGGCCCGTGCAGCATTCGTCTTCCGAGCACCCCACTAACCTGCCGAAAGACGAATGTTCGGAAGACGAATGTCGTGCGCCCTTACAGTGGAAGAGGTCGCACGCTGCCCATGCACCTTCCGATTATCGGACGATCGCGGGATCACCCACAACTATCGTACGATAAACGGCAGGTGTATGGGCACCTTAACAGTGTGAACATTTCACTACAAGAGCCCATCTCAGAGACCTAATGCCATCCATTCAGCTGCAGTGCTGCCTTTGCTGTCGCCCTCTGCTGGACTCTCTGAGGATTGTATGGAGAATCTGTATATGGGTGCACCATTGAGGATCAGGTCACACTTGATGTGCAGAATCTATTCTCGCAAAGTGCACAAACTTTCGCACAGGATATAGTGAATATACACAGAATTTATTAAGTGTGTATTGCTATGTAATGGAAGCTCCGACATCCGGGCACCAGCTTAGCCTCAGTCTGCCTTAGAGTAGTGATGTGATTTTTATTTCTAGGGCTCATTTATACCTGTGCTTTCCTGTAACGTGTGGCGATGCACTTGCTCTATGTGCATGTGTTGTGGTGCCACATTCATTGTGAATGAACCTCAATGCAATGTACAATGCAATGCAGCGTGTCACAACACACATACTGCATGCTGCCAGAAAAAGGGTCATGCATGTTTTTTCCTCCATTGTGGTGCATTCATAACGAATGGGCTGCCCTAATGAAATTCACGTATACTGCGTACTACAACCAAACGCGTAAGTTAGAATGAACCCCGAATACTTTCGGATCTATTAGTGCTCAGAACTATTGGTGAGGACTCGGTCATACCTAGTGCATTGAATTGCACAAACAATTGTTGTCGATGTGCCGTTTGTACTATTCATGTGCGGTACACCTCCATTGGCAAGGTGAGTTGCCAATGGAGGTGACTCTTTAAATCACGCGGTGTCAGTGAGGTGCGGATCTTGTCGCAGCTATTTGCATGTTGTGTTTTGTTTTCCATGCAGCGCAGCAGAGAAAGGGGAAGATAACTGCCAGGAGCTCATCCAAGCCTATAAAGAATGTATGAAAGCCATCGGACAGCAGATCTGATGTAGGCCAAGGTAAGTGCGCCATTTTACCACAGCGAATAGAGTCACCGACAATAGCCCCTGGTCAGAGGAGCTTACACTCTAATATCCCAACCCAGTCACACTATTGTTATATTATTTATATAGCTCTGACATATACCGCAGTGCTGTGCAGAGAACATTGAGCCAGTCACATCAGTCTCTGCACCAGAGGAGCTTACACTCTAATGTCCTCTCCCCAGTCACACGCTATTATAGTTAATAATACATGTATATAGTTATTATAGTCATCTATATACCTCTGACATACACTGAGTGGCCAGATTATTATGACCACCTGACGTTTGTAGGCAAATTAGCTATAATTTGGCGCTGAAGTTGCTAGAGGGCCAGACCATTATAAATAGGGAAGCGGGTTGGTTACCACGACAGTAGAAGTGATTTGTTTCTGAAGATACGGGGAAACAATGCGATGTAACAGCCTTTGAACGCGGGATGATTGTTGGCGCTCGCAGCCATGGAGCGAGTATCAGCAAAACAGCAGAATTCGTTAAATGTTCAAGAGCAGCTGTTGTTAAAGTGTTTAAAGACCGGACTGTCAGCCGAAAATCTGGGTCTGAACGTGCAAATTGTGGCCGTCAGCGACTAGTCAATGTTGGGGCAGAACGGGGGAGGGGCAAGACTGGTACAAGACAACAGAAGGGCAACAGTGCCGTTTCAGATTCCTCGCATCACCTTTCATCATCTCGTGGAGTCACGAGGCGGCCCAACGAAGTACTGATGGGGTGGTCATAATAATCTGGCCACTCAGTGTATTAAGATGGATACATTTGTTACAATATAGGTGTACAAATATACATAAAGTGGACATAATCTGATAACTAACCATGAAAGATGCTGATATCTACCTTTAATATCTCCCACAGGTACCGTATTAGTGACAAGGTCTGTGTGTTCTGAATCTTCCATATCCCCCATCGTGCTGTCCGCTCTAAATCCAACCATTACCCTGTGATGACCAGATGGGGGCGCTCCAATCTACACAGGTGTTTCACATGAAGAGCACCTGTCCTATTCTATCTTGTATACGCTCGCAGGAACTCAGGCCTCTTGGAGGGAGACGAACAAATCAACATAGTCTTAAATTTTGATCTATTTCCTATACAAAATCTGGCGTAGAATTTGCAGGATTTAGACAACGCACTAGTATGAAGACCAGAGATCCGTACGTTCCCCTCCTCTTCTGTGACTCCGTGTTGTCTGTACGTTCCAGGAAGTGTCATATCTATGTGTTGATGAAAGTCAGGCACAGTTCCTGACAGTGTCCTGAACGGCTCCTGAATTCTGTCACAGACAAAAAGATCTTAAACTTGTATTTGGAAATCAGTAAATAAAAATATGTTTTGCCTGAAGGATGTACGTTGTTTAGCCGATTGTGTACAAGAGTGACAATTTTACCAAATTCTGGAGGAAAGATGCACAGAATGTAGTTCTGATACTCTAAACATTAGATGGGACACTATTCCTCCCACTGACACTAATGATGGGGCACTATTCCTCCAAATGACACTAATGATGGGGCACTATTCCTCCAAATGACACTAATGATGGGGCACTATTCCTCCAAATGACACCAATGATGGGGCACTATTCCTCCCACTGACATTAATTATGGGGCACTATTCCTCCACTGACACGAAGGATGGGGCACTATTCCCCCCACTGACACCAAGGATGGGGCACTATTCCTCCCACTGACACCAATGATGGGGCACTATTCCTCCCACTGACACCAATGATGGGGCACTATTCCTCCCACTGACACCAATGATGGGGCACTATTCCTCCCACTGACATTAATTATGGGGCACTATTCCTCCACTGACACGAAGGATGGGGCACTATTCCCCCCACTGACACCAAGGATGGGGCACTATTCCTCCCACTGACACCAATGATGGGGCACTATTCTTCCCACTGACACCAATGATGGGGCACTATTCCTCCCACTGACATTAATTATGGGGCACTATTCCTCCACTGACACGAAGGATGGGGCACTATTCTCCCCACTGACACCAAGGATGGGGCACTATTCCTCCCACTGACACCAATGATGGGGCACTATTCTTCCCACTGACACCAATGATGGGGCACTATTCCTCCCACTGACATTAATTATGGGGCACTATTCCTCCACTGACACGAAGGATGGGGCACTATTCCCCCCACTGACACCAATGATGGGGCACTATTCCTCCCACTGACACCAACGATGGGGCACTATTCCTCCCACTGACACTAATGATGGGGCACTATTCCTCCTAATACCAACGATGGGATACTGTTCCTCCCACTGACACCAACGATGGGGCACTATTCCTCCCACTGACACTAATGATGGGGCACTATTCCTCCACTGACACCAACGATGGGATACTGTTCCTCCCACTGACACCAACGATGGGGCACTATTCCTCCCACTGACACCAATGATGGGGCACTATTCCTCCCACTGACACTAATGATGGGGCACTATTCCTCCCACTGACACCAACGATGGGGCACTATTCCTCCCACTGACACCAATGATGGGGCACTATTCCTCCCACTGACACCAATGATGGGGCACTATTCCTCCCACTGACACTAATGATGGGATACTATTCCTCCTAATGATACCAACGATGGGATACTGTTCCTCCCACTGACACCAATGATGGGGCGCTATTCTTTCCACTGACAAATGGCACCAATGATGGGGCACTGACACCAACAATAATCGGCATTGTTTATTTATTCTCACTGATGCACTGATGCTGGGGCATTTTCTACCCCCACTGGTCTGCCCCAAAGCATGAAGCATTATAAACTGGTCCTTTTATTTTTAGGAAGTTTAGGGACCCCTACTGCAAACGGTCTGGCACCTCGTATCTCGTCTCATCCTCCAGGAATTCCCCTCAAACCTCTACTTCACTCACAGCATTCTTCCTCCCTTGTCACCACTAACCCCCCTTTCATTTCCTTTGTATTGCCCTTCTTTCTGGAACTCCATTCTGCAAGCCATCAGACACTCACCACCCCTCCACATTATAAAACAAACCCACCTATTCATACAGGTACATACCCTTCATTCAAATCCAGTATTCGCCTTGTATGAAGTGGAAGGATGGAAGCGCCAAGCCGTAGGGTTTGGTCCAGATATGAATTTTTGTTACACTAAAAAGTATCTGGGGCAAACTTACGGAAATTTGTGAGCCTTCGTGAGTTTTTTTTTCAGGCCTGCAGAGGCATTAGTTACTCATGTGGCCTAATCCATAAAATGTTCCATTCACACATACAACCTCAGCTGGCAGGCTACGTGTGGAAGTTCAAAGACACGTGATTAAACACGATAACCACAAAGCCCCGCCCCTTTCTGCTTCACCAACACAAATGACCTCATTCGTCATAGGATGACTGAACAATGTGCTCCAACCAGACTGCCGGGCCTTGTGGTGAGGTGTGACCTGACCAATGGAGACTTCAGGGATTGAGGTGGATTAGTGAGCAATGGAAGAAACAGGCGCATTGGAGAGGATGAGCAAAAAAACAGGATTTGTTCCTTTTTATATGAAAACACATATGGAATCGCCAATTGAAGAGGACTGCTCTTGGATCTCAATGGTATCCCAATCTGAACAGCAACGGGTTTCAGAAATTGTACAAATGAGACAGTATAACCATACAGGTTATGGTGAGAAGTGATGTCATTCCATCACATATCCCGAAAATAAGATTATTCTATCATCAGGGGGCATTTTGATTCCTTTAGTCCTTTCTCATAACCTGTATGGTTGTATTGTCTTGTTGTGTCCCAAGTCCTCCTCCATGGAAGCCATGATTCCTTTAGGCCCTTCTCACCATAACCTGTATGGTTATACTGTCTTGTTGGGTCCCAAGTCCTCCTCCATAGAAGCCATGATTCCTTTAGGCCCTTCTCACCATAACCTGTATGGTTATACTGTCTTGTTGGGTCCCAAGTCCTCCTCCATAGAAGCCATGACTCCTTTAGGCCCTTCTCACCATAACCTGTATGGTTATACTGTCTTGTTGGGTCCCAAGTCCTCCTCCATAGAAGCCATGATTCCTTTAGGCCCTTCTCACCATAACCTGTATGGTTATACTGTCTTGTTGGGTCCCAAGTCCTCCTCCATAGAAGCCATGATTCCTTTAGCCCCTTTTCACCATAATGTGTATGGTTATACTGTCTTGTTGGGTCCCAAGTCCTCCTCCATAGAAGCCATGATTCCTTTAGCCCCTTTTCACCATAATGTGTATGGTTATACTGTCTTGTTGGGTCCCAAGTCCTCCTCCATAGAAGCCATGATACCTTTAGGCCCTTCTCACCATAACCTGTATGGTTATACCATCTTGTTGGGCACCAAGCCGTACTCCATAGAAGTCATGATTCCTTTAGCCCTTTCTCACCATAACCTGTAAGGTTGTACTGACTTGTTGGGTCCCAAGTCCTACTCCATAGAACCCATGATTCATGTAGCCCCTTCTCACCATAACCCCTACAGTTATACTGTCTTGTTGGTTCCAAGCCCTCCTCCATAGAACCCATGGCTGCCATACACTGCACCGATACACTAGCAGCTCTAACGTGCATCTGGCCAAATGGGGCATAAAACAATGATTTGTATGACCCTATCCACTTTCCTGAAATGAGGAATATTGCTCATTTTGTGGGGACATGTGATGGAATGAGACATTTAGGGCTGCACTGTGCTACACAAAGATCGTACAAAGTAAACCACGACCTCAAATTGGTGTCGGCCTTGGACAAAGATGCTTGGCTGCTGCCATTCAGATCTTTCCACAATACCCCCTCTGGATGCAGGACACTATAAAAGTTACTTTTGATCTGGTTATCAATAAACAAGTATTATGGTAAAGTCACTTTATAACATCGATGATGCTTCTTTGCCCCATAGTAGCTGCACAAGCTCTAAGGAGACGTCAGCTCTGCACTCATCCATCAACTGCCCGGAACAAGCTGACCACCCTTGACTATACAGAGGAATGGTGATACTATGAACATGTAAAATATGTAGAAATGGCACTTTTGTCTTTTAACTGTCAAGAAGAGATTGTATAAACTTACAGACATGTACAAATCCCATTATAGAGAGGCTGTCACGTTGCCCATTCATCCAGCAAAAATGCCTGGTGCAACCAAGTATGGGGGAGCATATGGTGTCCCAAACGTATGCTAGGCCCAAGAACCGTCACGTGACATCACAGCTCCACTTATGAATGACAACTATGAGTGACTCGGGGGGGGCGCCTTTACACAGACCCTGTCACTTTGCCCAGACTGGGAAAGGGACAGCGTCTCTTTAAAGTCTGTCCAAAACTTTTTTAAAGCTGGAAACTGTTAAAACCACGTTCAGCTTTCTAGTGCCATCTGTGACCCTGAAAGGAAAAGGAACTACACATCTTACGATAATCATGTATTACCAATACACTATTTTTTTTATTAGAGTAAAACATATTATACAAAGACACATCTGTACAGGAGGGGACTACAAAGGACATAGAGAGATAAGCCACCATAAAGAGAAATCAGACCCAAAACCGAGATCACACAGCATGTAACCGAGTCACTGAGAGATACCCAAAATCAGATGAGACTACTGCAGGGGTCAGCAACCTACGGCATGCATGCTCAGGTGGATATGCAATGAGGGGAATTCATCAAAACTGGGACAAACAGAATCTGGAGCAGTTACCCATGGCAACCAATCAGCATCTCTCTTCAGGTTGGTCAGGTAAGAATTGAAAATGAGAGAGAAAAGCCGATTGGCTGCAGTGCAAATCTTCTCCAGATTTTGTCTGCTCCAATTTTGTTAAATTTCCCCCCAATGTCTTTTAGTGGCATTCAGAAGCACCACTGCCAAAGGCTGCAATTAGGAGCTCCCTAGGCAATAATTTACAAGGACTGGCTGCCCCTTCTGTGTCTGCGGGCCAGCCACCTACCTGAAGTTCAGGTGCCGGCCCACCACCCAGTGCCAGCGTAGACCCGGCGTCAGCATCAGATGTTGGTGTGCTGTATGTAAAGGAGCTCGCTTGCCCACCGTCTTCCTCCTTCCAGAACTGGAAGCTGCTTATAGGTATACATATCAGATCCCTGCTTGTCTTATGCTGCAGGAAATGGGGCAGATTTGATCTGCAAACTACACAACTCCTATTGTTCATTGGCACACAGGTTGTCTAAAGCAGTGGTTCTCAACCAGTGTAACCTCGGGACCCACATTTGTCCTCGGTCATTAAGTTGCGACCCAATGGAACGCACAACATTAGGGTACTGCATGTTTTGGTGCGGGCATACGAACTGTGGGTGGGAGATGAGTTTGGGGTACCATACAAATGAAGTCACTCTATAGAACACGTGAGGGAGCTGTAAGCAATGCACATATGGATGGAGCTCCCTCGCGGCCATAGCCCCATCCCACCTCAGGCTGAAACTCTGCGCCGGGCAGCATATTTTGGATGGCCGCTTGGCACGAGAACTGACAGTGCTGCGCTAGAGGTTGGCTGAGGAGCCTCTCGCCTACTAAAGTGGAAGGCATGCGGCGACCCACTGAACACGGGGCTGCGACCCACTTTTGGGTCACGACCCACCAGTTGAGAACCAAAGGTCTAAAGCATGTAAATTGTCGCAATGTGAATAAAGGTTGCTGACCCCTGCTCCAGTGTGTAAGCTACATTCACCTCTGTGGCCCGGATATACAAATCCTCTGCTCAAGTCCAAGTCTGAGGAACCATTGGGAGCCACTAGCCTGCAGGTCCATTCCTTCCCCCCTCTAGGGTCACATTTTAGCAGTCTGCATAGAACTGCCCAACAACCAGATCAAGAAAGGTGCTAAGAGGCCAGAAATTGTTCAGGTCAACGGCACAGAGGTGACTGCAGCTTACACGACATTCGCCTCCTCCTGATACCCGCTTGCTGGATTTGCCCTGTAATACTAGACATGACACGAAGGCAGGACAGCTATGAGGAATCACTTCCCTCTAGATGCCCTCTGCAATTGCACAACTTTAGAGCACCGAGTTCTAGAGCCCGGCCCTAAAATGTGCAGCCATTATCATAGAGGCGGCTAGGGAAGCTAGGGACTTGTGTTTTACTGAGTAATGGAGGTTTCAGCGCATTTTAAAGGGGTTAATCCTGACTTTCATGCAAACACCTTTACCAATAAGTCATGCCATCATACCACCTTTACCAATAAGTCATGCCATCATACCACCTTTACCAATAAGTCATACCACCTTTACCAATAAGTCATACCACCATTACCAATAAGTCATACCACCATTACCAATAAGTCATGCCACCATTACCAATAAGTCATACCACCATTACCAATAAGTCATACCACCATTACCAATAAGTCATACCCCCTTTACCAATAAGCCATACCACCTTTACCAATAAGCCATACCACCTTTTCATTATACATACTACCATGGTGACTATGAAGGATGGAACCTTGACCGTGATATCCTCAGGTGCTGAACAACAGCCGAGCATGTGAAACCTAGCTATCCTACAACCTAACCTCCCAGCACTGTCCTAGTACTAATACATTATAAACAGTTACAGCTCAAGTGGAAAGAAAAAGGATACAATCCTACAGCATGGAACCTTTGAAATAAGTCTTTCCAGATGAATGTTCTCTATTGATTATCTGATACACCGGATCCCCGGCTTTGCTGCTTCCTCCAGACTGGCATTCTGCGACACCTTTATAGAACCTTGATTTAAAAAATAGTAAAGACTGCTACTCACAACCACATCTTGTTCTATAGAGACCAGGAGGAGACCCGCTCGATACTCAGTGCACAGATGAAAACCCTGGTAGCTGATCCTGTTGCAGCCCCTAACATGCATTACTGCAGGGCAGACCATCTTCATTCAAGCTGTAAAAGGAGAACTCTGAGGTGAGTGATTTCCACTCCTCCTCATAGTTTGAGCCGACCTCTGACAAAGAAACTGTCACACGTCGGCTCAATAGATCAGGAAGTGAGCGAACACATACCGTGCCTCGCTCACTTCTCAATCATCTCCCTGCAGAGAGCGGTGACTGTCAGTCACCGTTCCCCGCAGAGATTCCCTCCCTCCCCTCCAGCGCTGACTGGTGGAACGGACGGGGGAGGGGGCGGGTACAGCTGGCTCTGCCTCTAGATAGGCAGAGCCAGCTGTCACTCACGCAGCTGGTTGGATCTGGACAGTATTGTCGGGATACGTCCCGGCTGCGGCGCTCTCAGTATATTGCAGGCAATAGCAGCTATATAGTGAGCTTTAGGTCACGGGAGGAGGTTAGTATATGTCCTCCTGTGATCCTAAAGAGAACTTTGGGGAAAAACACTTACCCCATAGTTCTCTTTAATGAAGTCCTTGAAATGTGTCAGCAGTAACACATGGTAGAGGCAGAGGCTGCATGCTGTCTGACAGGACCGGCTGAGGGGAGGATTGAGTGGGTCTCTTCCTGGATCTTTTAAAATGACAAAACATGGTTGTAAAGAATGGTACCAGTTCTATGTACTATTGTTCTATGAAGGTGTCACATGATGCTGGTGCGCTGTTCACCCCATACTGCCACAGTACTATACAAACATTAAGGCACTCGGGACTAGAGTGGGCCCTAAACTGGACACCTCCAAAATACTCTAAAACCTTCATTACTGGAAGAACCATGTACAAAATGCTTCCCGCCCTCCCACCCCCCTGTGGCGATACTGGTGCTCTTTAAGCCTTTGGTTTTACAGATCCTATATTCTATATAATAACATATGTCACCCAGTATGAAAGCAGAATTAGGACACCGAGACACAGACAGAACAGTCTTCTCGGACTTACACGACCTGTGCGCAAAGGGAGTGTTCGAGCTACAGAAGAATCAGAACCAGCCAAAAGCTGCGGGTGGAGATTGACACCCGCTATCCGGGCGGGGAAATCCTGGCTTCACGCCGCAGCGTTTAATGCGCAAATCATCATTTTTTAAACCCCTGCCGGGTTCCCCCCAATTCACCTCCATCCTTCACTCATAACAGAAAACAATACATATAGATAAGAGTCCGTGTAATGCATCGATTGACACGTCAGTCCCTTCGCAGATTGTTCAGTCGCTCTTCCAGGTCTGCGTCTGCGTCGGCCAGGGCGGCCGTGGGCTCCGCTTTCTTCCCTGTGGCCGTGCTGAGGGATCCTCCCGTGCTTGGTAGGCCTGCATGGTGCAAGGAGAGGATGAGATGTACTGTGAACGGATACTGGACCCAAAACGCAAAGTCAGCAAAACACCCAATCGGCGCAAGAACGCGTACAGCCTGCTCACACTTGTGTGCTGAGGGAACTCGCATCGCCGCAACACATGGCAATGCGTCTGCTCTGTGCGCCATAGGTGTATTTATATGTGTGAATTAGAAATGTCTTCTGCAGGAAGTACTCACCGGAGAGCTCGTCTGTAAGATTGAGGCCCAATTCATCCAATACCTGAGACACAACGGCGTCCCTGTGGGGGGAAAAATAGGAGGTCACGGCAACTGCATAATAAAGTCACCTCAAATGTGTATTGGGGGAGGGACGGGGGTCAGATAGAAGACCGGAGGGGAAGGCCGGAGGGTCAGAGAGAAGACCGGAGGGGAAGGCCGGAGGGTCAGAGAGAAGACCGGAGGGGAAGGCCGGAGGGTCAGACAGAAGACCGGAGGGGAAGGCCGGAGGGTCAGACAGAAGACCGGAGGGGAAGGCCGGAGGGTCAGACAGAAGACCGGAGGGGAAGGCCGGAGGGGAAGGCCGGAGGGTCAGAGAGAAGACTGAAGGGGAGGGACGGGGGTCAGATGGAAGACCGAAGGGGAAGGCCGGAGGTCAGCTGGAATGTGCCGTATTACACATAAAAGAAGCTCCTCCCCCCTCCACATACAGCAGATAACAGAATACATACGTTTCTTCCTCGTCATCCTCGTCCCCCATTGCGTCATCGATGGCGTCATTCATCATCTCCTCCTTCATGTCCATAATCTCTGCCTGCTTCTCAAACTCCATCATAATCTTCTGGATTTGGGGCAATTTCAGCTGCAGAAGTAGAGATTTCCCGATCAGAACCGACCCATCAAATGATCCGCCATGTCTCCTACTCTGACACCAGGCCAACCATATTAAATGAGAGTTTTCATTCATTTTCCGGCTTTCTTCCCTCTAGTTTCCCCTGGTGATCCCGCCAGTAACGCAACTCCAGCCCTCCAGTTGTTATGAAACTACAAGTCCCATGAGGCATTGCAAGACTGACAGTTACAGGCATGACTCCAAGAGGCAGAGGCATGATGGCATTTGTAGTTAAAGCACAGCTGGCCCAGCCCTGTCCTCGGGTGACAATACTCACTCATTGTTCTGTATCTATGAAGGAACAACATGGTCACTCTACAGAAAGTGTCCTAGAGCAGAAACCTCCCCCCTCCTTATCTTTATACCATGGGGGAGGGGGGGGGGGGGGGTTCGGAGACACAAGTGTG
>NW_017309005.1:41068-45849 GCF_000935625.1 Nanorana parkeri
ACAACACCCCCCCCCCCCCTTCTTTTTATTGTGGGGGGGGGGGGGGGGGGGGGGGGGGTTCTGAAGTCCACAGAGTGGGGAACAATGTAACTGATAAGAGTACAGCACAGGCAGAGAGCACAGCCTGACAACAGGCCCCCCCGTGGTAGCACAGCACATAGACGTCCTCACCTGTCTGTTCATGGTGGCCATGGCCTTAGTCACCCCTTTCATCGCCTGGGCCATGGTGTTATTAGACTTCAATGTCTGGATCTTCAGGGACACGGCCTGGATGTTGGCTCTCATCATTATGAACTTCTTGACGTAGCGCCGGGTACGGACCAGGTCCTTGGCCATGATCTTTACAGCGTCCTAAAAAACATAAAAAGGATAAGACTATTCTGGAGGTGCAGCCTTCATCCCAACTGCTCCTTCCGCTTTAATACTCTCCTCTGTTCCAGCATTGCTCACTGCTACAATTCCCCTCCGTCATTCCACATGGAAGACTGAGGACATCCTGTGAGTGCAGGGTGTCATAGATCCACCCCCTGGAGAGGCACAAGCAATGAATACTGAGGACATCCTGTGAGTGCAGGGTGTCATAGATCCACCCCCTGGAGAGGCATAAGCCATGAATACTGAAGACATCCTGTGAGTGCAGGGTGTCATAGATCCGCCCCCTGGAGAGCATGAATACTGAGGACATTTCAATGAGTGCAGGGTGTCATAGATCCACCCCCTGGAGAGGCAGAAGCCATGAATACTGAGGACATCCTGTGAGTGCAGGGTGTCATAGATCCGCCCCCTGGAGAGGCATAAGCCATGAATACTGAGGACATTTCAATGAGTGCAGGGTGTCATAGATCCACCCCCTGGAGAGGCATAAGCATGGAGGACTAAGGACATCCTATGAGTGCAGGGTGTCATAGATCCACCCCCTGGAGAGGCATAAGCATGGAGGACTAAGGACATCCTATGAGTGCAGGGTGTCATACATCTGCGCCATGGATCAGTAGGAGCATGGAAGACTGAGGACATCCTGTAAGTTCAGGGCTTCACACATCCGCCCACTGGAAGGGTGTAAGCATGAAAGTCTGAGGGCCTCCTATGGTGACCCCTCTACTGCAGCTATGGAATTTCCTTTGGCGTCCTCGCGTCTAATACAGGTGAATGGACTGTGAATGGACGTCAGCGCGGTTTAGACCGCTGAAGCCCCTAAAGAAAAATGAGCAGTTAACCCTTACAGCACAGGGGGATGGTGGGTAAGGCCACTGCAAGGGTTAAATTCTTACATCTTCTGTTTTAAATTCTTACATCCCTGGGGTTCCCCTTTAAATACGTCACCACTCACCATCTGTCCCTGTTTGGCCATTTTCTTAATATCCGCAATCACTTTCTTCTCCTGCTGCTCGAGTTTCTGTCGCTCGCGGTCGAGCTCCCTGATGGCGCGGGTCAGGGCCCGCTGATTCTGCCGCAGCATCTCCTCCGGGGTCTTCCGGCGTCCGAACAAGAAATCCATGGCTGCTCTTTCGTGTCTGAGCCATGAAAAAAAACCATTATAAACATATTACAAGACGTCGGGGGAACTACAAAAGACTTCGAGGAGGACCCGCCACGGCATTCCACAATACCGGGACAGTGACACGCGCAGCAGCGGCACATTTTATAACCCGAAAT
This sequence comes from Nanorana parkeri, assembly GCF_000935625.1. Classification (NCBI taxonomy): domain Eukaryota; kingdom Metazoa; phylum Chordata; class Amphibia; order Anura; family Dicroglossidae; genus Nanorana; species Nanorana parkeri. The sequence goes on from NW_017309005.1 coordinate 42,725, forward strand.
GAAGATTCGACATAAAATGTACAACAACCCAAAACTGATATAGAAGTCTAGATAGAATGCAAGTGAGATAAATACCCCAACACAGCAGGGACGTGCGGTCAGGGGAGGCGGAGCCTCACCTAGAATCATGGGAGGAAAAAGCTGTCGGCTTCAGGTCTGAAGCTGACAGCTTTTTCTCCATTCAGATCGGCTTCTAACAGGTTACACAGCATGGAAATCCTCCCCCGCTGTGTAACCTGTCATGGACGGAGCGCCTCGGCAGTGAAGAGCAAGTGAGGGACAGGGAGGGTCCTCCCTGTCTCCTCCTTTACACTAGCTTGGGGGCAGGGCTTCGGCCGGTGGGACGCGCTGGGGGCAAGGCTGGGGAATGCCTCACCCGGAACAAGAGGTACCGCACGTCACTCCAACACAGTCCCATCTGTCTCAGGACCTGGGTATAGGATCTCCCCGGGGTCCCAGCTCCTCCCACCTCCTGCAGTCCTGGCAGTCTCACTCACACCGCTGGACTTTTCATATATTTTGCACTGAGAGTAAAGCAATAAAGAGGAACCCGATTCTGCCGTAGGTTGGGCATGACCATGGACTCTCCACATTCTGGAGATTCCATGGCACTGAATGACTGAGTCAAATTAATCTCTGAAGTAGGGATGCACCGATACAGGTTTTTCGGTATCGAGGACCGATATTTTTTTCCCGGTACTCGCCGATACCGAATACCGATACCGGAAGTCCCATTCAGGAAGCCGGTTGATGTGTAATGACTCCGCCACCCAGCTTCCCGATTAGCCGTCTCCATGCTGCCTGGTCACTAGGTGACGAAGAAGCATGGAGCCGGCGTTCTGGCCAATAAGGAAGCCAGAAGATGGGTAAGGACTACATGTCCCAGCATCCCCTACTATCCCTTATCCTGGCTGCAGTATCCTGGTAGCCTTATCCTGGTAGTCAACCTCTAGGACTACAACTCCCAGCATGCTGTACCACTGAACAAAGGTTGCACAATCACATAGTATAGCGTATGGCCGGCTTAAGAAGGACACCCACCGAGCGTCAGACGTCTGTGCCTTAAAGTGGCCATACACAGAGGAGTCGGGTAAGTGTCATGGCGGCAAGCACTGGCAGCCAATCAGCTGTCTCGTCTCCCTCACCCCCGTTCGTGCCGTGTATACATTGTTATTCCATCGTTACTATTCATAGTTTACTCAGCACCATTTCTAGTCTCTTACTCAGCCCGGGTTGCATTTCTCATGTTGTACTGCGCTACGGGCCATTGTGGTGCTATATAAATGATTGATGACAGCATTCTGTCGCGGCTCCGGTATCTAAGCCCCGCCCTCAGCGGACTCGGAGCGTTATCTCGTGTGTCATTGGACGGTTTATAATAGATCTCTGTGTTATTGTAGATGATTCAGCAGGTTTTGAGCTCCTACATGTGACGAGAGTCCTGCCCAGCAGACCGATGTGGCTGCTACATGGCAGAGAGGCTTCGGCCTGCCAAGAGACGAGGACTTTACCCCGTATGACCTGACTGCCATTGTCTGAGGGGCGGGGGGGGGTTCTCTGCCAGATCTCCTGGTAGAGAATGATGAGGCCTGTGGTACTGCCACAGCTGGCCTGGTAGAGGATGCTGAGAATTGCAGTCCCACTTCAGCTACAAAGCTTGCCTGAGGCCTGGTAGTGGATGTTGGGACTTGTAGTACTCCCAGAGCAACATAACTCACCCAGGACCTAGTAGAGGATGCTGGGAATTGAAGTCCCACTTCAGCTACAGCCTAGGGCCTGCTGGGAATTGTTGTACCCCCTCTACTCCATAGGCTGCTACTATCTATAGAGCTACATCCAGGAGATGCTGGGTCTTGTTGTCCCATCACACCTCCAGAGCTTCCCTGGGCTTTGGCAGGTACTGGTCAACAGGCTTCTGTCCTGTACGGTAATACATCCAGGGGATGCTGGGACTTGTAGTCCTACCATAGCCTGTCTTTATTTCTCGGACTACACCAACGACTTGGCAGGGAATGCTGGGACGTGTAGTACCACCGGAGCTGAAGTCGTATGAGTTGTTGCCTAGTACCCAGACCTTCCTACACGGACACCCCCATCAAGGTCCCACCTCCCCCTAGTTACCCCCAGCCAGTTCTCACCTGCCCCATGGTGCCCCCCAGCCAGCTCTCACCTGCCCCATGGTGCCCCCCAGCCAGCTCTCACCTCTCCCTGGATCGGTTTCTCTCTCTGTCCTTCTCTCTTCCTGTTTGGCCTGTCCGTGACGTCACTGTCACGAGTGTCCCGGGAGCGCCGCTACGTCACCGCCGCCGAGATGGTTGCGAAGTGAGTCGTCTGCACTGCGTGCACTAGAGCGGAGGTTTCCTGTCCGCAGTGCAAGGTGTCAGTGGGGAGAGGTCTCCGGAAAGATGGCCGCCACCGCTGGTGAGTCATAGAGTGTGAATCGCGCTCTAGTGACAGAGACTGAGCATTTGTTGCTAGCGGACAGCTGAGCGAGTTTCAGTCATGTGACTGCAGTCGGGGAAGTGAACTTGTCTGGTATTGCTTATGCGCAGCCTTTTTATCTTTCCATAAATTATTTTTTATTCACTAGCAGGATGTGATCAATCCGGGAAAGTCAATTCAACAGCCCAGCCCCCACTTTCCTTCCTCTTTTTGGAGTGTCTAGTTACTATCTGTGCTGGCCCAGCTCCCCTGCCCTTCCTTTATGTAGTTGCAAGGAAAAGGAAGTACCATAGATCATCATCTCTCAGTCAGCTGACATCACATCCAAGATGGTGGCACCCAGCAAAGGTCTCCGGGCATTTCGTTTTCTACGCAAGGGAGGCTTTTATAGGAATATAATATGCTCATATAATCTTATCGGAAGATTATTGTTGAATTGAACGGTCCGGTGACAGGGTCTCTTCATCCTCCTCCTGGCCGGGTCTGTCTTGTGTCTCAATGGCACAATGTGACTGTCCTCTCTATGGTCCTCGAAAGTCACTGATCTCCGTAGGTACCGGCACTGTGGAGCAATTCATCCTCAAAGCAGAGACTCTGAGGTCCTCCAAGTCCTTCTCTCAGCCACTCTACCCCCTTCCAGTAGTGACTCATTAGCTAAGCTTACCCTGCTTCCCCTCCCAGCA
>NW_017309005.1:45905-47877 GCF_000935625.1 Nanorana parkeri
TCCCCCCCCCCCCCCCCCCCTCCTCCAGCAGAAGCCCTGGAGCTCAGCTCATCCTGTTCCCCCTCCCAAAAGTGACTCTGGAGTCAGCTCATCCTGATCCCACTCCTAGCAGAGACTCTGAAGAACTACAAATCCCTCTGCCACGGTAGCAGATGAGACTTGTAGTCTTTCCATTCACAGACCCGGTGAATGGACGAGGGGGTTGTGTGGGCGGAGCCACACCAATTTTAAAAATGCTGGAGCCTGCCGGGAGAAGAACCCCATGGTTCAGGTAAGTGCGCGTGGGGAGGGATTGTTTAGGGGATGTGACCATGTTTCATGTTCTATCCGGAGGATGGGAGTAACATTATACATGGTGAGAAAGTGGAGTTATCCTTTAAAGGCATAGTCCACTTTTTAGACCATATTTAAGGGGTAACACGAAACATGTGTGCATATATGCCAGACCCCACAACCCCCCAGCACACAGGAATGGGGTGCTTCTTGCTCTCGGTAGTGGTCGTGTTTTAAATTCAGAGCGGCTGTGTGACTCCGCCCACAGTGACATCATCCAATCTGCCATCACTGCAGTCCATTCATTACCTCCTTCATACCCATAACAAAAGCTCCAGACCTCCATGCTGACCTAGGGCTGGGGGGGTAAACAGTGTACAAGCCTGGCCATTGCAGCTGCGATGCACCGATCAAGGTTGGAATGCTCTGCAGACCAAAATGTAAATTTTTTTTTTTTTTAAAGGTCTATACCTTTAAATATCATTATAAGGGTTAAAAAAACAAAACGTACCCTTGCAGTGGGGCCACCCAGGCACTGCGAGTGTTAAGAGCTTATTTTGTCTAGGGGGGAGGTGCAAATAAAGCAGATTTACCTGGTCCCTGGGGCAGTCACTGCTCCCCAGTCTCCCCTTCCACTCTGGGGATAGACCACCAGAGCCCAGGGAAGAAGAGGCTGCGGGGACTGGTCTAGCAGCCTATGATTGGTCTAGCGTAGGGGTGGGCAACTCCGGCCCTCCAAGTCAACATGAGGCATTGCAAGACTGGCAGCCACAGACATGACTCCCAGAGGCAAAGGCATGTTGGGATTTGTAGTTGAAGCACAGCCGGAGGGCCAAAGCTGCCCACCCATGGTCTATCAGGGCCGAGGGTCAGGTAAGTAAATCGGCTTTATTTGAGCCAGAGGCGTAGCTAGCGCCTTTTGCGCCCGATGCAAGAACAAAAAATCCCCCCCAGACATGTGACGTCATGTGCCCCGTCTCCAGCATGTGGGGTTCTTTTTTGTTACTTGTATTTATCCTGGGTGAGCGGCTTTCTCTCTCCTCACCGCTCGGCCATCCTGGAGGACAGCTCCCTCCTTCCCCCCGGCTTCTGCACTCCATTTCTCCTCTGATCCCCGCTGTCCATACAGGCGTGAGAGAGCAGCAGGGATCCGAGGAGAAACTGCAGGCTGTAACACTCCTCTACTCCCTGCTGCCCATGTTGCCCTGTGCTCGCCATGGCAACAGGGGTGAGTGGGAACAGCCAGGCCAGCCCTGGCTGCGCCCCCACAGCTGCGCCCGAGGCGACTGCCTTGTCCTTCTTCGGCCCTGATTTGAGCCCCCTGGACAAGACAGGCAAGGGTATGAGTTTTTTTAATTTCCCCCGAGGCTCTTTAATTGCCAACCCCCCCCCAGCAGCCCATTAAACACCAGAGGCCGATACGATCCGGTTTATTACCTTTTATTTATTTTTTGTCTTTTTGTTTTATTATTTAAAACCATACACGTCAAGAAGTGGACTCTAAGGGTCTCATTCACAAGACCGCGGCACCCTTTCACTGCACAGTAAACTGTCATTCTTCCTTTAATAAAAAAGAAAAAACAAAACAAAAAAAACAAGACAGACGTCACCAAGCGCTGTGAATGAGGCTCTAAAACTGAAAAGGTCTGACTAAGTGGGCCAGCAGGTGACAAGGGGATGCTGGGGGGGGTTGGAAAGA
>NW_017309005.1:48096-54069 GCF_000935625.1 Nanorana parkeri
CTTATAAACGAATTCAGTCACCGACGTTCAGAAATTTCCTCGATGGCAAAGGAAGAAAATCTTAGAGAGGGCAGGGTGGGCGGGAATTGGATAAATTATGAACCCATCAATAAATAGAAGCTCCGCGGGGGCGGGGAAAGGGGAGGGAGGACGTGAGGTATTGAGAGCCAGGTGGTGGCGCTGTCGAGTACTGTAATATGTGCACGCGGTGCTCCCTCCCAATACAAAGGGATAGCAGCAGGACGTGGGACCTTGCATAGGTCTATCCACATCGGGAGCTCGGCCCGGACTTGGTGGGCGTGGCTGTAAGAAAGGGGTGGGGCGCTGTATGGATGAGCGACGGGGAATAGGGGGAGGGGAGAAGTAGGTCAGATGGATGGCGGGTTTCGCACTCAGAAGCTGCGGAGGTTTATTTCAGGCAGCGCTCGAAGTAGGTGGATCCTATGTAGCCCCCCCGCATAGACCGCTGGACGTTCTGTTCGAACAGGCGTCTGTTGTTCTGAAGGACTTCAGCGGCTTCTTTGTTTAATGGGTCTTCGGGGTTTGGCTCCTAATAAGACAAAAAGTAGGCGTTATAGCAACCAGGAAATAGACACTAGAGTGGGGGGTGGGCAACTCCTTCAGCTGTTTGCGGAACTACAAATCCCATGAGGCATTGCAAGACTGACGGTTACAGGCGTGGCTCCCAGAGGCATGTTGGGATCGCACTGCGCTGGTGTAAAACAAACCGCTTCATCAGGCTATGGGTTCTGAAGGGTTAATCCATTCAAAACTCTGAAACTCAAAGGCTGAAACGAATTTCAGCCTTTGGCTTCCTGCACCTGACTTTTCCAGTAAGTCACAGCTCCCCACAGGGATTCCCCCTCTCCGATCCTCCAGCGATGACTGGAAGAACGAACAGGGGAGGGGGCGGGCACAGCGGGCTCTCCCTCTAGATAGGCAGAGCCAGCTGTCAGTCATGCAGCTGGGTGAATCTCAACAGTAATGTCGGGATCCATCCTGCCCAGGGCGCTCACAGTATATCGCTGGCAATAGCCCGCTATATACTGAGCTTTGGGTCACGGGAGGACGCTAGTATATTTTCTCCTGTGACCCTAAAGTGAACTATGGGGAAAAACACTTGCCCCATAGTTCTCCTTTAACCAGTTGACATCCGCGGTGTTAAACCCCCTTCCCATCCAGGCCATTTTTCAGTATTCAGCGCTGCGGTACTTTGACTGACGTTTATTCCGTCATGCAGCGCTGTACTGAAATGAATTTTATACCCTTTTTTGAGGACAGATAGAGCTTTCATTTGGTGGTATTTATTCACCACTGGGGGTTTTATTTTTTTACTATATTAAGGAAAAATCACCGAAATAAAAAAAAAACAGTTTCCCCTATATTAAATGATAAAACATTTATTATTACCCAATTTTTTGGTAAAATATAAAAGACGGGGTCACGTCGGGTAAAAAGACACCAAAAATGTCAAGCCTTAAAATTGCGTGCGCGCGCAAAACCTCAAAAAACGATAATACCCAAAATTGGCCATAGGCGACGCTTTAAAAGCTGTTACCGCTCATCAGTTTAGTGTTATCAGTGATTGATGGCCCTAAAATGATTGCTCTCACTGCGACGTTCGCGGCGATATGTAACATGTGTAGCGCAATTGTAATTTTTGCGCGCTAGGGCACTGGACGCGTATTTACGTTTATAGGCGCGTAAACGTGGGGGTGGGGGAGTTAAACATTTTGGGGGGGTTTTTTCCCCTTTTTTTATATGTGGCTTTTATTTTATTTTATTTTTTTATGTGTTACTTTTCTTTTTTTTTATTTATATTTTTTTTTTTGCACTTATTGTTATTGCTATTATATAGGGGGATAACAACCCCCTATATAATAGCAAAGGCACACTGACAGGTCCTCTTTATGGAGATATTAGGGGTCTCTAGGACCCCTAATATCACCTATGGACCCCAAAAGAAGCTGATAAAGCAGAGATCTGCTTTATCAGCTTCTTCTCTCTCCAGATGACTGACAGGTGAATGCGGAAGTGATGTAACACACATCACTTCTGCATTCACAGCCCGGACGGGGATCAGCAAGGAGCTGATCTCCCGTCCTCCTCCTCCTGACGCCCTCGGAGCCGGTCCCGGGATCCAAGATGGGGCAGCGGATCCCGGGAATCAAGGTGAGGGGTCAGGGGGAAAAAAAAAACAAAAAAAAAAACCGGAAGCGCCGAGCGGGCGCGGGGGGGGGGCGGGTGCCGCGAACGAGCACATATAGGCGATCGGCGGGCTATGGACCCGCTGATCGCCTATATGTGAAACACCCGGTACCGGGTGTTCGCATTGGACGGGTCTTTTCTGCCCGTGCGTGCCCGCTAGGGGGCGCGCGCGAGCAGAAAAAAAATGCCGTCTGGCGACGGCAACCCGCGAATGCGACAGTGCCGTCCGTCCGTTTTTCTACTACGGGCGGACGGCAACTGGTTAAGGTATAAAACAATATTGGAAGTGCAGTGAACTCTGGCAACCAATCAGAAAACAGATTTCATTGTTCTGACATCTCTAAGTTAATAAAAGTGACAATTTACTGCACGGGATTCAACAAACTCAATACTCACCAAGAAGAGATACTGCAGGCCATATATTATTGAATTTATTGTGAGTACGGGCTTCCAGTCCTCCCTGTGCAGATACAACGAGAGCAGAATTATACACAAAGCACACAACCGTCCGCACAGATCCCAGGAGCTGGGAGGGCACATCATCTACCCACAATTCCCTGCAGCAAGGGACACGGCCCGGATCCATGCCCCACCAGGGGGACGCGGCCCAGATCCATGCCCCACCAGGGGGACGCGGCCTGGATATATGTGCTAAGAGTGCACTGCTCTCTTCCTGTGGTGTCATGGTAGTAAATGTGAGACTGAGGTTTAGTGGGAAGGGGCATTAGAGATCAATTTAAATTGTATATAAATCCTGACAATGAATTCTTATTTTCTGTTTATAGATATAACAAAACACTTACAAGGGTATATCTAATATAAGTGCAAAAACATCCTGCCAGAAATCCGGTGCTCTCCGTCTCTGATAACTGATCAGTTGGCAATGTCCCAGCGTTCTCTGGACTACAGAACACCAACCCTATGTTATGGAGTTCCTATAGAGTACGGCCGGTGAGCATGGTCCCCCTAAGACAGGAAGTGTTACTGGCAGGTTCACCAGGTGAAATAAAAGGGAATTTTGGCCTTTGCATCCCAGGACAGGTGACCTGCCATGTGATGTTTTTCGAGGAGCTTTAATGGAGCCGGCTTTCAGAAAGAACCCGAATGTTGCCGAGGATCGTTCACTCACCTTAGAATATTTAGGCAGACGTTACCCTCTAGATCTATATTTGGATGATATACCATGGTCTCGCACTTCACTTTCGGTGGATCGTGGGGGTAGCCCTGTCCCACCTGCAGAGACGAGACAAAAGTGTGACCGTATGAAATCCAACACAGAATTCTGTTCCCTAAACTACCGGAAATTAGGAACAGAACGATTCGCTGGACAACAAGTACCCTCCAGCAAACCCTCGCCCCTCTGGCGGATTATAGAGGACCCATGGGGAAGCGTAGCCAGTACCTGCCTTAGGGCTTAGCGGTGCCAGTGGGTTGGCAGCAACTGATTGGGGGGAGGGGTCATAGAGACCCAGTGATGACATCATCAGGACTAAAAGAATGTAATGAAAATATTTTATTTAAAAAAATTAATTAGCATATGCATTTGGGGACACAAGCACACGAGCAGCATTTGGGTCATTCTGGAAGGACTCACCTTAAAACTGAAGACGAATTTGCCACCCTTGTAGAAGCCCTAAAAACACAAAAAGGTAAGTCAGCAGCGTGAACGGACAGTAAGAGAACATGGCACATGTACAGGGAATATGGAGGGAAAGGAATAAAATATTTAAAACCAAAACATTTTCTTTTCAGTTTTGGACAGAGCAGGGAATGGTTGGGACTTGGGGTGCACCGAAATCTCAGCTGCCAAAACATTTTGGCCGAAAACAGTACAATGAGCAAAATGCCGATAGTACCAAAACAAAATGGCCGAAAATGAGGCGCATCCCCGGCTTCCCTCCTTCCTGCTGGGCGCCACCTGCGAGCTTCTGTCCCCTCCAATTCCCATATTTGTGTTGGCAGAGGCAGCGGGGATCACAGCGGACACAGAGCCGATCTAGCTGCCGGCACCCAGTGGGGAGGAGAGAAGATGTTAGGAGGCTGAGTATAGTAATCACTGTGTCCCAAGTTATTTACAATGTCCCCAGTTATGAATGAACAGGAAATGCTATACATAATTTCCTGTGCATTTATGAATGGGGACATAGTACATATTTACTGGATAGCACTTCCTGTTCATTCATAAACATTTACTATCTGCTCGTTTTATGAATGAACAGGAAGCAGCTCAGTATAGGGTCTTTCTGTCCATTCACAACTGGGGTTGATAGTAAATATTTACTTATATCTCCAGATTGTGAATGAACAGGAAGCCTCTGTACTGAGAACTTCCTGTTCACCGAGTGCTAGGACTGCAGAAAGACTCTGAAGGGAATTTATCAAAACGGGAGCAGAACCAGCTGTCAATTTTGCTACATTAGATTTTTTTTGCATTTGTGCATTGTTAACCACCTCCCGTCCGTGGCCTCCCTTTGATCTCTTCCCGGTCCCCGAATGCAGGAAGTGATGTATATTACATCACTTCCTGCATTCAGTGTCACTCTCCGGCATAGAACACCGGTGAGAAGCTGCTGAAGCAGATCTCCGCTTCATCAGCTTCTCTGGGGGTCCCTAAGTGACATTATGGGTCTTGGAGACCCCTGATGTCTCCATAAAGAGGACCTGTCATGTGAATTGGCAATCACATAGGGGGATTTCTTAGTTCTTAGTCCCCTATGTGATAGCAATATAAAGTCAGGTGTAAAAAAAAAAAAAGCTAAAAAACAATAAGTAAAATAGCACAATCTTTTTTTTAAAGCCCCCACATACACACGCAAACATGCGTCGGGTGCGCCAACGTGCGAAAACGACGATTCCGCCTATTGTGCCGCACATGTTACATATCGCCGTGAACGTCGCAGTGAGAGCAATCATTTTAGGCCCATCAATCACTGATAACACTAAACTGATGAGCGATAAAAGCTTTTAAAGCGTCGCCTATGGCCAATTTTGGGTGTGGTCGTTTTCTGCGATTTCGCGGGCATACGCAATTTTAAAGCTTGACATGTTAGATGTCTATTTACCCGACGTGACCCCGACTTTTATATTTTACCAATAAAATTGGGGTGATAATAAATGTTTCCTAACATTTCATAGGGAAACAGGTTTTTTTTTAAACAAAATTTAGGGTACTTTTTTTGTTATATAGTAAAAAATAAAAACCGCAGTTGTAATTAAATACCACCACAAGAAAGCTCGATCTGTCCCCAAAACATGGTATAAAATTCATGTCAGTACAGCGCTGCATGACGGAATAAATGTCAGTCAAAGTACCGCAGCGCTGAATACTGAAAAAGGGGCGGGACAGGAAGGGGGTGTAACACCGCAGTCAGCAAACGGTTAATAACATTGTAACAGTTTCCTCCATCGATCACATGATCAGCTAACTGCCGGTTTCCTCCATCGATCACATGATCAGCTAACTGCCGGTTTCCTCCATAATTCCGCAGCCATCCACCTATTTTCCGGATGGGTGCCGGAGAGAAAACATGGAGGCTCCTCGTCAGGTCACCATAGCAACGCGGGAACACTCCGCTCTGCCTCCGCCGATCAACAAAATAGACAAATCGCCTTAAGCTGTAGGGCCGGAGGTTTGCTACCCCTGGTTTAAGGAGACCTTGTCACCGTGGCCATCCAGGGTAAAGTGACGGGGTCTCTTTAAAGCCCGCTCTGTTCCCCGCACCCTTTTCCTTTAAACAGCCACAAAATCCCAGATGCTTTTGGCCT
>NW_017309005.1:54345-56011 GCF_000935625.1 Nanorana parkeri
TTGGGGAGAGAACCCCCCCCCCACACACACACACACAGCCCCCCCATAGTTCAGCGCTCAGGTTTAGCAGCCAATGGCTATGCCAGAACACTGTCACATGACAGAGAGGGTGACGTCATGGCTCCCCAACAGCCGGCATCGGGTATTTTGCAGCAGCTTAGGAAGAGTGGTGAGAGCTGTGGAGGAGAATACGACTTGGTGCGGGGGTTGGGCTGTAACGTGACACTAAGGTGACCGGATCTCTTCAAAGTCGGGACGGTGACAACCATATTAAAAAGCAGCTTCCTGTTTCACCCAGACCGGAGGCCAACCTTCCTGTGCCGTTGGCTTTCCACTGAGGGGGGGGGGGGCTCAATGAAAACACCTCCAATGTTTCAGTAAACCGATTGATAAATAAGTTATTTTTAAAGGGGAAGTCTACACGTCCCATCCATGTCAGGTATTTGTGGGATTAAAGCAGAACTCCAACCAAAAAGCTTCTCTATAATGGAGTGAAGGGGTCGGATTTGAGGTCACGGTTTAGTTGCCATGTGTGTCCCCTCTGGGGAAAATTCCAGCTCTGGTGACACCCAATGGGTTGCTGTGCTGCCCGCATTCTCCTCCTATCCCTATAGAAACAGGTGGGGAATGCAGTCAGGTAAAAGCTCCTGCGGAGGATGCATGGTAGGGGGAGGGGAGATGGAAAGTCCAGCTCACAGCAACGACGTGGGTGTCACCGAGAGAGGAGAAATCTCTTTTCACAAGACAGGGTTGTCGCGTTGCTGAAATCGTACCGCGATGACATCACTGAGCCACAATTAGCGCCCAGCGGCTGTCATGCTGATCCGCAGACACCTACCTCGTCGGGACAGATGACTAGCTTGAAATTGAGAAGGTCGTCATGGTCGGAGAACTCGATTTCGCACGTCTTCGGCAAGTTCAGCTCGTTAATATCTGAAACACAAAAATACGGCAGCCGTGTCAGCGCAGCAACAATCCATTCCCGGGATCTGTTCAGTGTCTGAAGACAGAACCGTTCTCGTCGCCCACGGCAACCAGACTCTACCATCTAGGATCTGATTGGCTGTGACGGCCAACGGGGACAGATTCTGCTCTCGGACAGACCCGATGCTTTTATACTCGGGTACAGACAGGAAGGAGATAATACAATTTCCACCTCATTTCCTGGCTGGAGGACGTCCAGCGTCATCTAGCATGTTCCTCCCCTGGCTCCGCCCCTTTCATTCATCGCATCTCAGTTCTGTCAATCATGAAGGTTCAGCATCATATGTGGGCGTTACCTATGCAACTAGAGCCTGCCTCGGAACACCCCACACCTCCGGACTGACACCCACCCATCGAGGCATTTTGATATTTGCATAACTCCTCCCAAGAGCCGGCCCACTGCTTGCATCAGGGCTCTAGAGAGAAGTACTGAGACAGGGCGCTGTGATGTTTTCAGGAAGCCATGTACAGCACCCTGTCGGCCCCTCCCACCAGCCTGCATTGCATACAAATGGCCGCCATGAACAGGCCCGACAGCGATAAGTACGGCAGTGGGGCCGCAGCTCAACGTGAAAGGGGGCGGGGCTCCGACGCATCATACACATCGCTATATCCGAGGCGCGGTCTGCCATCGGCGTGCGGATTATACCCGGTTCCTCTTTTCAGTTCTGGGTCGTAGCCA
>NW_017309005.1:57892-59645 GCF_000935625.1 Nanorana parkeri
AATGAGAATCACCTCACTGCTGAGTGATGAGGCCCTCCTCTATGCTGTCTGAACACCCCCCTCCAGACCCCAGAGCCTGAAACATGTCAGAAGAAGAATACACCATGTACTTTTATAGGGCAGATAGATCTGGAAACGGCTATTTTGACATATAAGTTACAATTTAAAAATGTTTCAGTAAACCGATTGATAAATAAGTTATTTTTAAAGGGGAAGTCTACACGTCCCATCCATGTCAGGTATTTGTGGGATTAAAGCAGAACTCCAACCAAAAAGCTTCTCTATAATGGAGTGAAGGGGTCGGATTTGAGGTCACGGTTTAGTTGCCATGTGTGTCCCCTCTGGGGAAAATTCCAGCTCTGGTGACACCCAATGGGTTGCTGTGCTGCCCGCATTCTCCTCCTATCCCTATAGAAACAGGTGGGGAATGCAGTCAGGTAAAAGCTCCTGCGGAGGATGCATGGTAGGGGGAGGGGAGATGGAAAGTCCAGCTCACAGCAACGACGTGGGTGTCACCGAGAGAGGAGAAATCTCTTTTCACAAGACAGGGTTGTCGCGTTGCTGAAATCGTACCGCGATGACATCACTGAGCCACAATTAGCGCCCAGCGGCTGTCATGCTGATCCGCAGACACCTACCTCGTCGGGACAGATGACTAGCTTGAAATTGAGAAGGTCGTCATGGTCGGAGAACTCGATTTCGCACGTCTTCGGCAAGTTCAGCTCGTTAATATCTGAAACACAAAAATACGGCAGCCGTGTCAGCGCAGCAACAATCCATTCCCGGGATCTGTTCAGTGTCTGAAGACAGAACCGTTCTCGTCGCCCACGGCAACCAGACTCTACCATCTAGGATCTGATTGGCTGTGACGGCCAACGGGGACAGATTCTGCTCTCGGACAGACCCGATGCTTTTATACTCGGGTACAGACAGGAAGGAGATAATACAATTTCCACCTCATTTCCTGGCTGGAGGACGTCCAGCGTCATCTAGCATGTTCCTCCCCTGGCTCCGCCCCTTTCATTCATCGCATCTCAGTTCTGTCAATCATGAAGGTTCAGCATCATATGTGGGCGTTACCTATGCAACTAGAGCCTGCCTCGGAACACCCCACACCTCCGGACTGACACCCACCCATCGAGGCATTTTGATATTTGCATAACTCCTCCCAAGAGCCGGCCCACTGCTTGCATCAGGGCTCTAGAGAGAAGTACTGAGACAGGGCGCTGTGATGTTTTCAGGAAGCCATGTACAGCACCCTGTCGGCCCCTCCCACCAGCCTGCATTGCATACAAATGGCCGCCATGAACAGGCCCGACAGCGATAAGTACGGCAGTGGGGCCGCAGCTCAACGTGAAAGGGGGCGGGGCTCCGACGCATCATACACATCGCTATATCCGAGGCGCGGTCTGCCATCGGCGTGCGGATTATACCCGGTTCCTCTTTTCAGTTCTGGGTCGTAGCCAAAGTTCTCTGGTTCGGAGCAGGATCCCCAAAAACCGTGATAAGTGACCGGGCTTTTTGGTGCCACATTAACGATCTTCGAGTCGCCTGTTGATTAGGGGGCGGGGCTCTGGCTTGGCTTAGGGCGAAACCAATAGGGAACTAGCAGGATGGACACGCTGCAACTTGTAGTCCGCCCCAAGCTGGAGGAGCACCGCATACCTACAGCCAACGGACACTTACCTTCAGCACCAAGGCATGCTGGGAATTCTGCATCAGTCCTGCTGGAGAATGAGCCAGGGGGGGAGAA
>NW_017309005.1:59879-70244 GCF_000935625.1 Nanorana parkeri
CCCCCCCCACTGGCGGTCATCGGTATTGCAGCGGGTTCCGTTCTCACCTCTACGGGAGACTGCACCCCGGCTACTCACCCAAAAGAGGCAACCACCGGGCCTTGCTGAGGGTTGTAGTTGCCAAAAAAAAGGAACTGTAGCTTCTAGTATTGAATTTTGGGCAGCCAGCTATAGGAGCACCACAAGTGTGTCCAAGCACCGGGTACTACAAGTTCCAGCAGAAACCTGCCGGGGCAGCTATTGCCAGATGGGTCTGATTTAGAGAAAGGGGTGGGGTGTAGAATGGGGGGTCTCTCCCCCGCCCCCCCCAAAAAAAGCAACATGGCCACCACAGTACAGCAGCTGCTGCCACACAAATACCTGCCTGGCTGGGTGCACCAGGGAACAACAAGTCTCAGCAGACCAGTGTCACCCCCCTCAGCAGTAGTAGCAACAGCAGCATAGTGTGCAAGCAGCCAGCTGTGTGGAACTACAAGTCCCAACATGTCTCTGCTGGCCACACCTCCAGTAGGAGGGACACCAGTGTAGTCCCAATGAACGCAGCCAGCTGTGAGGGACTACAAGTCCCAGCAGAACCCCCTGCCCAGGCATTCTGGGCTTTGCAGTGCCCCTGTGATGTAGAGGAAGGAGTGGGGGATGGGGTTCTCTCCCCATACAAGGGATATTGAGGGGGGAGGGGGAGGGGGGGGTGCGGTGTCAGCAGCGCCCCCGAGTGGCCGCCCCGTGTACTGCAGCAGGCCGGGGTGCTCACCTTTCTGGATGCGGAGCTGGGCGGCCGACGCCTTCTTGCTGCTGCCTTTGGTGCCGCCGGCAGATTCCTCCTCCTTCTTCTGCTGCTTCAAGGAGAACAGTTTGATCATCGTGCTGGTTTCCCCCCGCGGGTCCCTCCGTCCCCCCAGCAGCCGGCTCTCTCCCTGTACAGCGGGGGCAGCGCCTCCCTCCGTCCCTTTCCTCCCGCTGCTGCACGTACAGCCGGGGCTCCCCCCGATCCCTCTGTGCGCTTCTGAGCCCGGCAGCGGAAACACTCGGCTCTCTGCGGGCGCCCCAGCCACTCCGCTGCTAGGCGGGCGGGCCGGCCCTTCGCTCGGGTGGGTTTCGGAAACAGTCGGAAGCGGGTTCGGCTATCTCCGGGGTATCCTCGGAGGAGGAATTCGGAAACGTTCGGCTGAAGCTCTAGCGTGAGACGGGACAGGGGAGAATCGGAAGTGTTCGGCTTGGCACTCGGCAATGTCCGGAAAGTCGTAAAGGGATGGAAGGGTTTTTCTGACTAGCTGAAGAAATTGTTTATTTCTTCAAAATGTATAATGGAAAGCTTACCACAGTCTAAAAAAAGGAAAAAATAAAAGAAAGAAAATATATATGCCTTCTTCCCTTCTCTAGAGTTCACCCTCCATATATTCCAATGGAGAATCCACTGACTAGAGTGCCAGTGACACCATTACTGGGACCATCGTGTTGGTGTCACCACCCCGTATTGGATTCTCCATAGGACTATAGGGAAAAATGCACAAAGGAGTAGATAGATCTGCTCACCGCTGGGCCTTGGTTGCCATGGCAAGATGAGGAATTGATGGGGGATGGGGATCTTCCCACCAACGTCATGGACGCAAATATGGACTTCCCGGTGTACCAAATCCTACCTCTTCTTACTGCTATCTAAAGGCCTATCCCCACTTCCTGTCTCTGGTTGACAATAACCTGCTGGCAGAGCCAGTGGTGTCACCCGTTGGAGGTGCTCACTAGCCTTGATGTATGTGGTAAAACTCATGGCGGCCTACTGAGAATTTGATCCTCCCGTCTGTGTTGGTGCCTCATGAGTAGGGCTGGTAATGATTAACATTTTCCTGTTCGATTAATCGAAAAAAATTTTAATCGACTAATTTCGATTAATTATAACGCACATACAGATCCAACTACTTTTAGCTGATCTGCTTGCATTGCAACTCTGCATTAGTCAGTGGTAAATGTGGTATACACTATATACAATCACCCGACACTAGTTAGGTTCCACAATCCATGACTTAACTTCACAGTTCACACAAATACGTTTTAAATTCAAACTGTAGCACTGACATAGCCCTGGTTAAAGTAGGGTTCAGTGGGGTCTCACTAGTCCTGGTTAAACCCCACAGAGCCCTGGTGAGACCGTACCAAGCCCTGCTTTAACTCTGTAGGGCCTCACCAGGGCTCTGTAGGGACTCACCAGAGCTATGTGGGGGTCTCGCCAGCCTGGTTAGAGCCCTGGTGAGATCCCACACTGCCCTGGTTAAACCCGGGCTCTGTAGGGTCTCACCAGCACCAGGGCTCCGTAGGGTCTCACCAGGGCTCTATGGGGTCCCACCATGGCTATGTGCGTTTTCACCAGCCTGGTGAGACCCCTCAGGGCCCTGGTGAGACGCCAAAGAGCCCGGGTGAGACCTCACAGAGCTCTGGTTAAACCAGGGCTCTGTGGGGTCTCACCAGAGCTTTGAGGGGGCATCACCAGGGTAGCAGGGCTCTGTGGGGTCTAACCAGCCTTGTTAGACCGACAGAGCCCTGGCAAGATCCCACAGAGCCCTGGTCTCACCAGGGCTCCATGGGGTCTCACCATGGCTTTGTGGGGTCTCACCACGGCTCTCTGGGGACTCACCAGGGCTCTGAGGGGGTCTCACCAGGGTAGCAGATAGTAGATTTCTAACAGGGTAGTAGATTTTACATGATACATATTATTTAATTTTTATTTTAGCTGCCTTGTACACATTGTTCACACATCCGATGACTCACCGGCCCCAAGAGTGAGGAGTCGATGTCCGTGACGTCACCGGACTCCTCCCTCCTTCCCTTCGTTACCCATCACGGACAACTACATCACCCGACTCCTCCCCCCTTCCCTTCGTTAGCCGACAGCCACTCGGGGAAGGGGGGAGGAGTCCGGTGACGTCGATGTCCGTGACGTCACCGGATCTCCGACGGAAGACCACAAGGCCGATTTCTAAAAACTAGATGAGGGAAAATTGAGCTATCACCTCTTTAACCCCTTCATGACTGAGGCCCTTTTTTCCATTTTTGCACCCATGTTATATTCCACATTTTAGGCCTGAAAATGACGTAAAACCCCCCAACATTATATATTTTCTGAATGCCAAGACCCTATAGAATAAAATGGTGGTAGTTGAAAATTTTTATGTTGCGCAATATTAGCAGGTAGCAGCTAAAATGATTTTGTGGAAGGAGATAAAATGCTCCCAACATTTCAACCACAAATTAACTCTTCAGAGAAAGCATCACAACATCAGATAATTGGAAAACATTTCAAAACATATTTGAGAAGCAGTTTACAAAAGCCTAAGGGAACATACAGTTTTACTGTCTGCTGTAATACAAACTGTACTCTTGTAAATTGCTACAGCAGTGGAAACTCTCTGAAAGGCATGCATGGAGCAAGTCTTATATACAGTGTGAGATAATATTAAAACAGCATAAGTACAGAAGATAAAAGAGCTTTCAAAACGCTTACATGTACACGGTAACTATTTGGTAAACATCCCTTGCGGGTTGCATCACTTGGGCCGACTCACCGGCCCAAGTGATTCCGTCAGGTAACGAAGGGAAGGGGGAGGATTCGATGTCCGTGACGTCACCGGACTCCTCCCTCCTTCCCTTCGTTACCCATCACGGACAACTACATCACCCGATCCCTCCCCCCTTCCCTTCGTTAGCCGACAGAGCCACTCGGGGAAGGGGGGGGGGAGTCCGGTGACATCGATGTCCGTGACGTCACCGGATCTCCGGCGGAACACCCGGAAGCCGGCGGAGAGGTGAGTACGGATCAAAAGAACTTTGATCGATCAAAAAAATTTACGATTAATCGACTGATTAATCGTTAATTTCCGCACCCCTACTCATGAGATAAGGACAAGCCATTGCAAGGGCTCATGGAGGTACGCATGCAGGGAAATGTAGTTCTGTCAGCGCTGTCACATGATCGTAAGTTTAGGATAGAGTGGAGAGGGGACTAGGCCCCCTGCCAGGTTTTCATTGATGTGTCCCCCCTCTCTATGTGTCCTGTTGAATGTTATCACTGAAAGTAAAAGAAAATCCCAAATTTTGGGTTGTCACCTGAAGGGGAATAGATAGAAAATCTTCCAATTGGGATACTTGTTGCTCTCACTTCCTGTTGTGACTATTGGACAGGAAGTGAAGGGAAATCCCTCCAATGGGACATAGAGGGCAAAAAAAAGATGAGGGGGTTATAACCCTCCTTTACTCTATCTTGCATGGCCTCCGAATCCAAAACCGCACAAAGAAACTGCCGAACGAGCGGAGGCCATATCGGTCAGTGCTCCCATCCAAGCGATCCCTGGTCCCATCCAAGTGCTCAGTCTTCCCATCCAAGTGTTCAGTCTTCCCATCCAAGTGGTCCCTAGTCCCATCCAAGTGGTCACTCTTCCCATCCAAGTGGTCCCTGGTCCCATCCAAGTGGTCACTCTTCCCATCCAAGTGGTCTCTGGTCCCATCCAAGTGGTCACTCTTCCCATCCAAGTGGTCCCTGGTCCCATCCAAGTGGTCACTCTTCCCATTCAAATGGTCACTGCCCTTATTCAAGTGGTCACTCTTCCCATCCAAGTAGTCAGTGCTCCCATCCAAGCGATCCCTGGTGCCATCCAAGTGGTCACTGCTCCCATCCAACATAATAGCAAATACGTTTTGGTGAAATAAAAATGGAAATAGCACATTGGAGGTGACGGGGAGGGCCACACTTACCATGACAGTCTATAGCGGACAGGAATCTGCTTACAACACCCCTCTTTTGCCGCTGCATGCCATATGGTGGTGCCAACGAAAGGGTTAAACACAGTATTTGGTGATATCGGATATACACATTCAATTAGCACAACCAATTTGTATATTTCCTTATTGCACTTTCTAGCACTCTATACTAGAGGTGCACCGAAATGGAAATTTCAAAATCGAAATAAAAAAAAATTGTCAGGCCGAAACCGAAAATGTTTTTTATTTTAATTTTTTCATTTTTTTTAAATATTTTTTATTTTTTAAATCCAAGTGGTCCCTGATCCCATCCAAGTGGTCACTCTTCCCATCCAAGTGGTCCCTGGTCCCATCCAAGTGGTCACTCTTCCCATCCAAGTGGTCTCTGGTCCCATCCAAGTGGTCACTCTTCCCATCCAAGTGGTCCCTGGTCCCATCCAAGTGGTCACTCTTCCCATTCAAATGGTCACTGCCCTTATTCAAGTGGTCACTCTTCCCATCCAAGTAGTCAGTGCTCCCATCCAAGCGATCCCTGGTGCCATCCAAGTGGTCACTGCTCCCATCCAACATAATAGCAAATACGTTTTGGTGAAATAAAAATGGAAATAGCACATTGGAGGTGACGGGGAGGGCCACACTTACCATGACAGTCTATAGCGGACAGGAATCTGCTTACAACACCCCTCTTTTGCCGCTGCATGCCATATGGTGGTGCCAACGAAAGGGTTAAACACAGTATTTGGTGATATCGGATATACACATTCAATTAGCACAACCAATTTGTATATTTCCTTATTGCACTTTCTAGCACTCTATACTAGAGGTGCACCGAAATGGAAATTTCAAAATCGAAATAAAAAAAAATTGTCAGGCCGAAACCGAAAATGTTTTTTATTTTAATTTTTTCATTTTTTTTAAATATTTTTTATTTTTTACAAACTTTTTAATTTTTTTATATTTATTTATTCATTTTTTTAATTGAATATTTTAATTTTTTTACTTTACTTTTAGGGGCTTTGGGGAAATATTGGGGGGTCTTAACAGACCCCTGATATTTCCCTTTTAAAATAGAAAAAGAGATTGAGACACACAGTCCTCAATCTCTCTTTTTCTGCAGCCCCTGTATCCTCCATACTGAGTATTCCTGTAACATAACATGAAGACATTGTGTGTTTCCTATAACCACAATCATGAATGAACAGTAAGTGATGTAGATGTGATGGAGATCACTTCCCATTCATTCATAATTGAGGATATAGTAACCATACTCTGTCCTCAATTATTTACAAACACTCAGCGATCACTGATCACTCACTGCTTGTACCGCTCTCCATCCTGACACGCTGTCACAGGAGGCTGAGCGCGCGGTGCAGGGAGGAGAGCTCAGTCTCCTGTGACAGTACGGGCTGTCTCCGCCCCCACACCGCTCTGCCGGACAGTGATAGGAGGCTGAGCGGTGTGGGAGGAGAGACGTCCGGCCGCTCACAGCGCTCTCCTTCCGCAGCGCTCTGCTGCCTGTGACACTTTCTCTCCTCCCCGCTGTAACGGACTCACCCGTCCTTCGGTCCCGGCGCGTCTCGGAGTTCCGTCAGGGGAGTCGACGTCACGGGAGTCGACGTCTGGGGGCTCCTCCCCCTTAGTCAGCTTGAGCCGACGGATTCACTTGCCTGGCGTTCGTGCAAGTGTGTTGACGCCAGGCAAGTTCCTCCGCAGCTCACCACCGAACCCTTCCCTCACTCATGGGCCGGCCAGAGCCCCATCCTCAGCCTCTCATCCTCCGCTCCCTCTGCCGCCCTACATCATAGGAAGCTGCTCAGTGAACCCAGCAGTATCCTCAGCCTTCACTTCCCTCATATGAGGAAACACCACAGCCTGCCATATCATTGAAGTCCACTGGGTGGCACTGACGGACAACTTCTTCCTGTATCTAATGCTACACCTGCCAGAGTGTTTAACCCTCTGCAGGTCCGGCGCTACCGCGAGGCAAGTCAGGCGGCCGCCTGAGGGAGCTGCAGGGTGAGGGCGGAAAAAACAGGGCATTTTGACAAGTACTTGTACTTGCCAAAATGTCCCGATGCTTGCGCTATGTTTCTTTTTTTTCACTTACCTTCGGTGCTGGAGAGCAGCGTCGAGTCAGCGCTGATCCGGTGGGAGGAGCTCCAGGTGGGGTCCTAATTTAGCTGGCCGGCGACTGCCAGAGGATCCCGACACGCGTGGCACCAGCTAATTTAGGGCCCCACCGGGAGCTCCTCCCACCTGAGCAGAGCTGACTCGCCGCTGCTCTCCCGCGCCGAAGGTAAGTGGGGAAAAAAAAACATAGCGCAAGCAGGCCCAGCGCTACAGGGGGTCGGGGTGGGGGAAGGAGGTTCGTGGGAGGAAGGCGCAAAAATGCACATTGCCTGTGTAGGCAAGTATCCTTGCACCGGCACTGACCCTCTGCCCCTAACCTGGATATGCATTGCCCACTTCAAATTCCAAGAGAGACTGCTACACCGCTAACTCCAGAACTGCAAGTACAATAATCCATTGTCCATTACGTTACACCCTTCAAGCAATATTGTGTGCCATATTTCAGACTTTATCTCCTTACATCTTACCGTGTGGTGATAAGTAGTGATGGGCTCGGGAGTGTTCGCAGCTCCACGTGCCGAGCCCGCCAGGAAGCTGACAGCGCGCAGCGCCAATCACAGGCACTGAGATATTTCCCGATCTCTGCAGCTCCGGACCGGGAACATGTCTCAGTACCTGTGATTGGCGCTGTCATCTTCCTGGCGGGCTCGGCACGTGAAGCTGCGAACACGCCCGAGCCCGTCACTAGTAATAAGGAGAGGACTCTTGATTGACATACTGTGATTCAGGGTCGCTGACCCCCTGTTACCTGCTATTAAGCTAACTCCTCCTAACCATATCTCTTAGCTGAGATCCACACGCAATTAGGCCAGAGGGGGCCTGGTGTGTTACAGCCGCTGGGACACAGAGCAGCGCCCAGCGGGGAGGAAAGAAAGCAGGGATGCGCCGCTGTATCTGCAACAAAAATCGCACTTTCGGCATTTAGCCAAAAGTGGCATTTTCGGGCGATATGTTTCGGCGGCCGATATATCGGCGCATCCCTAATATATACAGTATAATGTAAGATTTGTATTCAAATTATATATGCATAGCGGAGTGCAATTTTTATACATTAATGACGTGACGTCCTGCTTTCTGATTGGCCGGGAAGTCGGCTCCATGCTCTCTCATCACAAGTGACGAGAGAGCATGGAGCCGCTTTCCGGCCAATCGGGAAAGCGGGCAGCGTTTAACAATCCCGAAAGTACTCATGCTAGGTATCGGAGCATTTGGGCGTGTACGAGTACTCACCCAAATACTCGGGATCGGCACCGATATCGATACTACGGTAGTATCCGTGCATCCCTACTTATTATACAGGATTTATATAACAGTTTGCGCAGCGCTTTACAATATAAGGAAGACATTACAATCACAAAACAATTCAAGACAAGATGGTAAGGAGGGCCCTGCCCCTGAGAGCTTACAATCTAAAGGAGACAAGATGGTAAGGAGGGCCCTGCCCTGGAGGCTTACAATCTAAAGGAGACAAGATGGTAAGGAGGGCCCTGACCCTGGAGGCTTACAATCTAAAGGAGACAAGATGGTAAGAAGGGCCCTGCCCCTGGAGGCTGACAATCTAAAGGAGACAAGATGGAAAAGAGGGGCCCTGCCCGTAGAGAGCCGCCTCTGCTGCTTCATGACTGACTCACAGCACCAGGCCCATGATGCTCTTAATCCAGCCCTGCCCAACGCATTTACGTTGCAGCACGATGCTTTGATTTACACACAGCTGTTCTATTCAGCACAGTGAGCCAGAGAAGAGAAATTGAGAACAATGGAACAAAATTCTTTGAAATTTGTTCCATTGGGTGAGAAGCACTGGAGTCAGTAGGGCAGGAGACATGACAGCAGAGAAGAACCAAGTGGCCCAGGCATGTTTTTTATTGTAATGTAATTCCCTCTAACATTACTATTTAACTTCTCCCCCTCCCCCCCCCCGCTAGGCTTTGTAGGCAGGGCCGGATTTACTCTCTTTGCTGCCCCAAGGCCAGGTTCCTCAATGCGCCCCCATCCCTACCATGCCCCCCCCCCCATGAACAATGACAACCAAATGCTGGGGGACCACATGGTGCATACATCACCGAGATCACTTGTAAAGGAACGTTAATGGAGTTAATAAAATTCAACAGCACAAATGTTTTCTGCACGAAAAGCCCAAATATAACGACCCCCCCATGAACAATGACAACCAGATGGTGGGGGACCACATGGTGCATACATCACCGAGATCACTTGTAAAGGAACGTTAATGGAGTTAATAAAATTCAACAGCACAAATGTTTTCTGCACGAAAAGCCCAAATATAACGCTAACAAATGTTTAAAAAAAAAAAGATTTAACAACATGGGGTGCAAAGGGGGCGGGGTTTCATCAAATGAAAACAAACGGTGATAAACAATAAAGAAAACCCCATAACAGCACAAATAAAAAAATTAGCAGCCCAAACCAGCACAAAATCCGGCACTAACCAGCTATCCCGGCTTTATGTCTTTTGGCTGTTGTAGGGGGGCCGGGTGATGTCATCATCTTAAAACAAACAAAACAATTGCTTTATCTTACATAGTATTTGAGGTTGAATAAAGACATTAGTCCATAGGTGTGAGCTAAAAATAAAAGCAGCACAAATGTTAATTTTGAGGGCAGAAACCAGCAGAATGGTAGCACTAACCAACTAGCCCGGTTTCCTGTCTTTTGGCTGGTGTAGGGGGGCTGGGTGACCTTTGGTGGCCTTTAATAAATGGTTAATAACTCAAAAACTACAGATGATAAAATGGAGATTTAAATGGCACAAACGTGGCACTAACCAACCAACCCGCTTTCATGTCTTTCGGCTGTTGTAGGGGGGGCTGGATGATGTCACTGTAAGACTCCAGTGCCAACTGCACATGCGCCAACGGCGTGTCGCCTCACAAATCAGAACAAATCCACGCCAACTAAGCATGCGCCAACAGCACGTTATGCACCAACCCGAGCATGCGCAGACGGCGCGATTCAGCAAGGCAGGAAAGTGCCAAGGAGGCGCACAGGAAGTGACATACACCTCAATCATCACTTCCCCTATATAAGCCCAGCCTGGACACTGGCAAATTGCTGGATTATCTTCAGTCCCTCCTTGTTCCTGCGCTGTTGTCTATTCTGTTTGGACTTGTTGTGACCCGGAACCCTAGTGACTACGCTTGCCTGCTTCCTGCCCTGGGATTCGTATACTGACCATTCTTCTGCCTTGCCCTTTTGTACTCTGCTGCCCGATTGGAACCGACCCCGGCTTGGATCTTGACCCTTCTTCTTCTTCTTTGCCCTTTTGTACTTCATTGCCCGATTGGACTTGACCCCGGCTCGGATCTCGGATTTAGGCTTGCACGGTGCTCCATACCACCGGCACTCGTGCCACTCGGTGTCTGCCAGGTCTCTGTATCCATCCCCAGAGGCCTCAAGACCCGAGGTGCAAGGGAGGCCTCCTCACTACTAAAGTCTCACCTCAGGTACGTGACAGTCACCCAGCCC